>NC_088654.1:21186904-21331904 GCF_964019385.1 Sycon ciliatum | reverse complement strand
TCGCCGGACAATGTCAAACGAAACACCTGCGTCTTCACTGCTCCACGCGGCACCAATAACCTGGCTGTTGCGGAGGCCCTCGCCAACTGCGGCACTGAAGACTTGGTCTCCGTCCAGATGGCCGCCAAGCAACAATGCAAGGTAACATTTGAAACTCAGGATTCTGTGAAACATGTTTGCGCTGAGGGCATTACTCTCAAAACCCTCCCCGTTATTCCACTTTTCTCCAACACAGCGGAAATTCAAATCCTTGATGTAGATTTCCCTGTCGCTGACCTGCACATTGATATTTGTTTGATATTGATTTTATTTGTACCTTTGCAGCACTGCACAGTTTGTACGAGGAATTGGAGATTTATGCAGTGCTTGTCTACAGCTTATTCGAATGCGTGCCTACTGCGCAGTACTAGTCCCTTGTATAGTACGCGAGTTGTAGTGCGGGTTAGCATACAGGTGTGAACGCTACGCACTTTTCATGCAAGCTACTTTTCTGCATTCTGTACTTGCTTTCATGCACGTGTCGCTGGCATACGCGATACGGGCCGGGTTTGTGTAATGGTTTTGAACCATGCTGTTCTTCTTTTTTTCTTTTCAGTTTAGTAGTTCTTTGGTTGCTCCGCGAGTTGTTGCTTTGGTTGGAGACAAAGATGCATGGCTTTCCGTTTCAGTAATATAATGTAATGTATACTGTTGGGTGTTGGGATGCGTTGGGACCCCGACACCAATACTCCCAATGTTATATTTTGAATATGACCAAAAAGAAACAAAGAAAAATGATGGCACCTATGTACAGGGGATGGCCCACGCCTGGTATAAAGTAAACGTAAAAGAGAAAAAAGAAAAAGAAGAAGGAAAAGAAAAGATAACAAAGAAAGAGAGGTAAGCAACACCATGTACATCCACCGTACTTGTGTCATACGCTTACAGTGAACACTCAGCAGCCGCCAGAACAGCCCAGTGATCAGGAAGTGGCACTGAAGAGCGCCGAAAGCCACGCAGACTAGCAACCATGGCTCTCACTAGGCTGAAGGACAGTTTGGTCCGGACGAAAGCCATGGTGACGGAAAAAGGCTCGTTGCGCTTGTCGCTCAGTTTGCTGGCAATCCTGGCAAACAGCGCAGATGAGGCCTTTCCCTGTCCACCAGTGGTGGAGAAGACAATGGGCACAAAGGAGGAGTGCTCTACCTCCAGAACTCGCAGCTCATATTTCCTCCGCTTCTCCTGCTCATGCTTTCTGTAGACAGACGGGAGTGTAAGGTTTCGATTTGAGGGGACAAAAAGGTTGAACACCCGAACATCAAACATTGTCCTCTCAAACCTACTCCTATACAACCCCCGCGCTGCCACATCCAGCCAAGCATGGTCTTCGATGTTGGTCGACCGAAGAGGGAACATTTCACCGGACAGGGGCTCCAGTGCCGGCTCCACACAAACATCGTGGGCTAATTGGCGGTGAGGTCGCGAATCTCATTGTGCCGCATTCCAGGGAAGCCACCAACCGAACACGACAGTGCATGCGTCGTGTCAAACTGCTTGCCGCAGACGCAATGAGTTGGCAGTCGGGGAGGTGTCCAGCCGTATCGTAGGCACAAGGCATCGCGATACTCCCAATATGGGTTGACAATTTGGTGATCGACAATGCCCTGAACGAGTTTGGCCATGTAGTGGGCGAAATTCGACATGGCCAGGTCAAAACCAGTGCTGGCCGTGTTGTAGGGACCGGGGTCCGTTTCGCCTAATTCCGTTTCAAAACGCCAGCAACAAATATTCCCTCCTTTGTCCGAGCTGATGCCAAGAACATTTTTCGAGTACGGTACGAGCATAACCCGGGTTATGTACTCTTGCTGACATGTAGCGAAGGGTCGCAGTGGAACGTAGATCTACGCAGACCGTGCCAGTACTACCGCGTGTACCGTACCGCGTGTACCGGTAGTACTGCAGCTAAATGTAGCACAGACCTGCCGCGTATGGACTCAGCTGCGAGCCTGGCGGCTCAACGCGAACACAGTTTGGAACATGAAACATCACCAACGGGTAGTAAAAACGAAGAGTCCGCACGTACATGCAGCGGAACCTGCCTTGGTATGGACTCAGCTTCGAGCCTGGCGGTTCAACTGAACGACAGTTTTGAACATGAAAAATCAACTGGCAGCAATAAAGAAGAGTCAAGCAAGGACTCCCCAGTCGACAGCACGTCGACGAAAGACGACCACTTGCCCAGCCCCGCGTCACCAAGCAGCAGCCTGCTGGCCACTGCGACCAGCACGCCTCGTGATCACGAGGGAGATGCAGGCACGAGCGACATCGACGACACGAGCGACACCATGTACATTGATGACGACGAACGCAGCCTAGCGCTACTTCAACAAGTCACAGTAGACCAGGGAGACTGGAGAACACACAGCAAGCGACGCCGCAAGCACAACCTGTTGGAACAGACACCGCCCAATGCGATCCCGTCGCATCGCTCCAAGGCCAAGAAGAGGAAGCAAACAGCATAAAGGCCGATTCATACATGTCACGTGCTTGTTGTCAAGTCGTTGCTAGCATTTGGCCAATCAGAGCAGCACAGTACTAGGGCATTATCAGACGATAATGCCCGGGTACGGCGTACCCATGCCCGTTAGGAATGACCCCAGGCTTACGCACGTACTATGGAGCATGCGCACTGCCTAAAATTTCCTTGCTTGCCATTCCGCATGCGGCCCGTACAATCCGTATATGGGATACAGATCGTACAATTCATAAATGGAATTGCAAGCAAAGAAATTTTAGGCACTACGCATGCTGCACAGCACGAACAAGGAAAGGAAAACATGGAAAAGACTAAACTTACCTTATTTGCCGAGGTCTATCCGTGTAGTGCAGTCTTTTAATCGATCTTCTAGTTGTGATGTCTTCTCCGAGTCCAAAACGTCGTTTTAATCCGGTAATGGATGAAGATGTGGAAGAGATTTTGAATGAGCGAGTGCCAAAAAGCACAAAAGACTGTACAAGTGTGTGGGTCCGAGTGTTTGAGGCCTTTGTTGAAGAAAACGACGAAATTGAATGTGACCTGAAAGTTTGTTCGAGGGAGCAGCTGGCGGAAGTGCTCTGCAAGTGCTATGTTGCCATGAAGAAAAAAGACGGCACTGCCTATCAAAGAAGCAGCTATAACGGCTTCCGTGCTGCCCTCAACAGGCACCTGGAGGATCGCGGATTCGACCTCTTTAGTGATTCCGCGTTTGCTAGATGCAACAGTGTGTTTGATGGGGTCTTGAAGCGACTGAAGCGTGAAGGGAAACTGAGACCCATTAAACACAAGGACCCAATCAGCGATCCGGATCTTCGTAAGATCAACTACACGTTTGGAACGAAGAAGGATCCGGTGACTTTGCTCCAACAAGTTTGGTTCTTTGTGACCCTACATTTTGGACTTCGAGCCCGTGAAGTACAAGCCAGCATGAGAAAGGGTGACCTTGTTCTGTGCCGTGATGCCAACGGCAAGGAATATTTTACCCTCTCGACGGACTTCGTAACGAAGAACCATCAGAATGATTCGAGTGCTCAAACAGCCGGTTGTATTCAGGACAGCCATCAAGTGTTCAGCATCAAAATGTATCTCAGCAAGCTGAATCCGTCGTGCGACCGGCTGTTTCAACGCCCCAACATTGATCAGTGTGGCAAACAACCATGGTATTTTAACTCGCCCATTGGTAAGAACAAGATGGACACGATGCTTTAAGACATATGCCACAAGGCAGACACAGATTTTACGTATACTAATCACTGTCTAAGAGCTACCGTCATCACAGCACTAACTCACCAGGGTGTCGCCGATCGAGAGATCATGGCGATAACGGGACACCGCAATGCCCAAAGCTTGACAAGCCACAGCCGCCCATCAGCCGACCAGCAAAGCATGATGGCCTCAGTGCTAGACTCGAAGTTAGTCAGCGGCCCACCTAGCATGACACCACTCCCGGCCAACCCAGCACTGGAGCAGCAGCAGCAGCAGCAAGTCCTGCCATCTGTCGCAGCACTGGAGCAGCAGCAAGTCCTGGCACCTCCAAGCGACTTATCCATTCCTGGCTTGCCAGAGCTATCAGCAGCTGAGGTGGAGGAGGTGTTGGCATCCTTGGACCACGAAATGCCACCGGTTCAGGCTGCACAAACTGCCAGCTCAACGCTAATCATCGTGAACATGGCTGGAGCAAATCTTGCTGGTGCATCATTCACTATCAATAATATCACTAAATGATTACAAGTAATTGCAGTGATTGAATAAAAGTCTGCTGTGGCCGTACCATGTGGTTGTTGGTGTAATCGCGCAAAAGGGCCTTTGAAGAGTACCACTTTTGGATGGTTGGTGGGAACTCTTGGTACAAGAATGTTGGACTTTGAACTGATGTATAGATGCCCTTGTATGACTACAACTAGGCACGTGGCATGTATGAACTATAATAAACACATGGTGCGTCGTGCATTATGGCTGATTGTATGCCCTAGTGCGTAGCCCTCGGTCGTGCTGCGTAGCCCGCGGGCCTGCGGCCCTTGGGCTACGGTGCACGACCTCGGGCTACGCACTAGGGCATAAATCAGCCATAATGCCCTCCGTACCATGTGTTATTATATACTTCACAATACAACTTTCTGCGACGCGACACGCGATTTGCGACAGTTGCGACAAGAAACTGCCTGTCGCGAGCTGTCACAAGCTATCGCAAGCTGTCGCAATGCACCTGTCGCAGAAGTTGAAGAAAGTCCAACTTTTGCGACATGCGACACGCGACATACACAAATGGAGTACAGTTTCGACCCTGGGTGCACGTGCACAATACAACTGTCTGCGACGCGACACGCGGTTTGCGACAGTTGCGACAAGAAACTGCCTGTCGCGAGCTGTCGCAAGCTGTCGCAATGCACCTGTCGCAGAAGTTGAAGAAAGTTCAACTTTTGCGACACGCGACATACACAAATGGAGTACCGTTTCGACCCTGGGTGCACGTGCAGTGCACGTGCATAGTACTACTTGTGCATGAGGATGTCGCAAACATGAAGAATATTGTGAACCGTGTGTCGCTGTCGCAGCTCGTCGCATGTGTCGCAAGTCGCTTGTCGGGTCAGAAAGTCAGAAAGTTGTATTGTGAATAGGCCTTAACGCGAATTCCATCAAGAATAGCAAAAACAAAAACAAAAAAATAAGAATTGAAAAAAAATCCATACCAATGTCAGTGAATTTGAACTTTCTCAGCACCAATGTGCGTTGCTTATTCAACAAAATGGACGAGTTACTTACCTTTACCCGTTCGTGCTCTGAATCTCAGAACGAACTACCAGTCATTGCGGTCCAGGAAACCTGGGCTGACACATCAGACCCTGACAGTCTCTATGCAATCCCAGGGCTGAGTCTACAAGCTGACCAGAGCTGACAGACAGGACTTTGGTGGTGGTGTTGCCTTGTCCACAGCGGAACGTTTCAACACAAGGGTACTGACAATACCAATGACAGCAGCAGAATGCGTATGGACGAGAATTTCAACCGATAACCTTTCCCTCGTTGTTGCAAACATTTACCGACCACCCCGTAGCGATGGCACCCTCTTCTGTGCGGAACTGGAAAGAAGCATTAAAACCGCTAGAGCCGAAGGTGACGACCTCCTACTACTTGGAGACTTCAATGCCAAGAACAGTTCGTGGCCCACCACAGACAGAACGCATCGCCTTCGGGACGACATACAAACTCTTCTACACACATACGGCCTCACACAACATGTTAGATTCCCTACTTACATCCACCGACAAACACCTCTCTCATGTCTAGACCTTGTTATCTCCTCACTCCACAGCAATGATGTTCATATCCAATCACTTCCACCGTTCGGCGCATCCGATTACACTACTATCAGCGGCCACATCAATAATCAACTGCCCCCCCCCCCCCATAATTAACAACTCCCCTCCACGATCCAGAAGCACCACATTCTGGTCATGGACAGACAGCACTATCCATCTTCTTCGAGAAGCCCTTTCACGCACAAATCTCAACCACCATCCAAACCAACACGACCCATGCCCAGTTGACACCTTCTGGCGATCCTGGCGCGACAAAGTCCTGAGCATCGCCCAAGAACACTGCCAAGTTTCTCGCACTCACCCCCCCCCCCCACCCTTGGGACAGGAAGAACGTGCCAGCACGACCATGGATATCAAAGGGCCTTTTGAAAGAGATCAAGGATAAGCACAGAAAACACAGAATATACCTCCACTCACGCTCGCCTGACGACTGGAACACGTTCACTGCCCAAAGAAACCATGTCACCGCCCTCCTGCGTCGTGCAAAATCGGATTTCGTAAACAACTCAACGGCCTCCTCTACTTCCCTACACCGCCTCATGAAGCACCTAACTACAGTTACAAAACAACGCATACCCGAACTCGTCAGCCAAGCAACTCCTGCAACGACACCAGCACGATAAGCCGCTGCCCTCAACGAATTCCACTGCGAGAGACGACGGGAAACACGTCAATGCCTGCTTTTTTGATCTAAGCAAGGCCTTCGATCGTGTGTGGTATGCAGGCCTTCTAGCAAAACTCTCGCACTATGGTGTCCAGGGCAACGCCCTGGAGTGGTTCCGACGGTACCTGTTGGGGCGTCGGCAGAGGGTCCAGGTGGATGGCGACCTATCGCCTTTCCTCGAGATCCCTGAATCCCGGCACCACCTTTAGCCAATTTGCAGATGACACCGCTCTGATTTCCATAGCGAGAACTCTTCAAGACTGCACCCGAAACCTACAACAGAGTGTCACAGCAGCTGGAGACTGGCTTCAAAGATGGCACCTGCTGGTTAACTCAAAGAAAACAGTCATCCTCTCGTTCTACCACAATAACCGCCCCCTGAACAGCTACCCCAGATCAGCCTCAGGAATAGTCCGCTTACCGTAGCACAAAAACACAAACACCTCGGAATAATCTTTCAGCATGACCTCCGTTGGACGGAGCATGTTGAATACATAGTCAAAAACTCACTCAAGTCTTTCAATATTCTTTTTAGACTAAGGTCTACACTCACCAGTGATTCTTTATCTCACATCTATCAGACATACATACTACCTATATTCTCATATGCGAGCAATGCTCTCACACCATTGTCCCACACTTCCCTTGGCAGGCTAGAACGACTCCAGCGGAAAGCCGCCAGAATATGTCTCTACCTTCCCCTTTACACACACTTAGAACACTCCCACCTTTTGCATCGCATCAAATGGCCAACATTATTTTCACGCTTTAAAGTTAAACATATACTCTTCGCGCATTCTCTGCACCACAATTATGCTCCACCACATATACTCTCGCTGCATACTGCTAGCAACGTGCAACCGTCGTATAATTTACGTCGCTCTCGTACTTGGCACTTGCCAACTCCGCGGACTGACCACTGTCTCCATTCTCCCCTGTACAAGGTCCTTCATTACGTAAATTGCTTGCCCACCCAGCTTCGCGAAACCCCTTCTCGTACTCCCTTCAAATCCGAGATATCCCTGCTGTTGCACAACTCTGTATGCTCGTGTAGCGACCACCCCTGCCCGTACACTTTTAAGTACACAAGCATACAGAGTTGTGTACTTAAAAGTACACAACTCTGTATGCTCGTGTGGCGACCACCCTGCCCTCACACTTAAGTAGTCATTAACCCCTAGGCCCTGCCCACCCAATTCTTCCTCACTCTTTCTCCTTTCTTACATTATTATCTCTTATTGGCCACTGGCTATAGTGAGAATAAAGATTTGAAGTATCCATGAAGCATGGGCCACTGTTAGCCCCACACAACAAAAGGAACAAGTATCCATGAAGCATGGGCCACTGTTAGCCCCACACAACAACAGGACCAAGTATCCTTGAAGCATGGGCCACTGTTAGCCCCAGACAAGAACAGGAACAAGTATCCATGAAGCATGGGCCACTGTTAGCCCCACACAACAACAGGAACAAGTATCCATGAAGCATGGGCCACTGTTGGCCCCTGCTAGTTAGGCCACACTTTGTTTTTTCTATGTTTCTCGTCATCGCCCGCGTAGGTTTTCAGAAATTTTGGAAGAAAAAAAAAGTTCATACTACGTACATGTGTACATGTATGTACGCTGCACATGCTGCAGCAGCTAGATGGGTCAATCAATAATCGTAAACGTTCGCACCACAGCATGCAGCAAAGGAGCGCTCCTCGTCCGTTCTCTGCGATGAAGGCTGTCATGACGAAGCTTTCAGTCGCTCACTGGCTGAGCTGAGCCTCGTGGGTCCCAGGAACAGTAAGTCGGATGAGTTCCGCGGCAACTGGCGTCTGTGGAACGATGTCGTAGGCAGAAAATCCAAGCAATAGACACATGGCAAGGAAAAGATGAGCAGCATGGAGGCAAGAGTTTGATAAGCGGAGACCAGAGTTTCATAAGCGGACACAAGAACGTTGAAGTAACAAAACCAAAAATGAATGACGAGTGGGAAACGTTTGTTGATGCGATAGCAGATAAATGTATGTTCTCTTCGCCATCTCGTAATCAAACTTTATGCTCTCATTGACATTGTTGCTGTTTGCCTGATAATCGTGGGCTGATGTGATAATGTAGTGCAATCATGTATGGGACTACATGTACATGATTGTACAATGTAGTACTGTATACATGGTATACGCAGTGTCTTGTATGAATCACGCATATACATGTACATTGTAAAATGTATACAGTTTTCAGTAGAAATTGTTCTTGTTTTTTCCTTGGCTTTTGTTTTTTTTCCGCCCGCCCGCGTACCTTTTGTTAAAATTTGCCGACGAGAAACATAGAAAAAACAAAGTGTGGCCTTACATCGAAAACCGACATTCAAAGATATTTTTGAAGTTGCACGTCAAATCTACACAGATTTCAAGCGGGCTCACACTGGTAAGCTGGCGATTCCATGGGATTTCGTTTAGCTTTTGCGATAGCCATCACCCTCCTGTTGCGTTTGGTTGGGCATTTTCAGATCGTAAATGACAACCATTCTGGAATGGGACTTGGCAAGAATCACCTGACCAAACAAACGCGCCAGAATCAACTAGGAATGACTTGACATAACAATTCCATGACGTCATTGTGGAACGACGGCTCTCTTCTCTTTTACCCGAATATAGTCTCCTTCAGAGAGTAATGGTACTTCTGAGTGCATGATTTGAGGCACTTGAACCTGTTGCTACAATAAGGACGTTTAGCAACGCGAAAGTTCGAAAGAAAATTCGAGTCTGGGAATGAGTACAGGAAAAAAGCTTGAAACTTCGAAAACTTGGACGCGAAGTTGCAGTGATTTGCGAAAGTAACTTTCTCTTTTCTCGGTACGCATTTGACAACAGGGAGTAGTAATTTTACAGCCCCCTGCTTGAGACTGACCTGCATATACGGTACGGTACTATAAGATTCAAATAACTTCGAGAAAAAGTCATTTCGCATTGCTAAACCTCACAAGTTTTCTTTTTCGAAATAGATTTTCGGGAAATATCACCACCACCAAAAGTTCGAATTTTCGCATTGCTAAACGTCCTTATTGTTTGGCTCATGGCAACCATTATCATTTTTGATTCCGGAATGAGAATGCTCATTCCAGCATGTGAGATGGAATGATCATTCCCTCCAAATAATCATTCTCAGAGATTCCCATTCTGGAATGGGACCAACCTAACTTGTTTTGACCAAACAAACTGGCAAGAATGATTCCTAGTAATTCCCAGTGATTCCCATTTTGGAATGAGACCAACCAAACGCAACCTCAGCTGACATGTCCTTTTCACAGATCAAAAATCGGCCGACGCATTGTCGTGCAACATCGATTTTCACGGATGGGTGCATGCACTCTATCAGCGCTGGACGCAAAGGACAACAGGAACAGGTTAGGTGGAACGACATTTTTTAGGGGGAGACGAAGAGACAGAGACCAAGACGAACGGAACGACTTCATTATGGAATAGAGCAAGAGAGCGAGATCGAGTGAGGGCGGCAAGATAAAGGGCCTGGGTTGCTATGGTAAATACGGGCGCACAAGTAGCTACCAGGCCAACGGAACAAAAGGTGACAAAAGAAGACAAAAGGTTAGTACGACGTAGTATGGGGTGTATGCAGGCCAGCTTGGAAAAGGTTATAGAATGTACGGGAGGAGGCATCTAACAATAACATACCATAGCATATTCAGGGTACCTGTCTAATCAAAATCCTCCCACCGTTTGGCAGGTATGTGTAGTAGTGGTTGCATAACTGTGTCTTTTATTTGTCTTTTCTTGTGCAGAGAGGCATATCAGAATAGATTAACTACACTACCAGCAGAGATCTTTCAAAATACGACAAAATTGTCAAGATTGTAAGTGTGTCTTGAGAAAAAGAAGTGGAAAGCATCTCCTGTTTTCGTTCGTGTAGTCACAGGTGCATCAAGCTGAGTCTGCACCTCCCCAGCTGGTCTCGTCCACAGTGGTGGAATCTGGCAAAGACCACTCCTTCTCTAACCTGCCTTCCTCTCTTTAGGAATGGCACCTAGTCAGTGAATGGCTGATGCTATTAAACATATCTGGCTGGTACATTAGTCAGCGCCTACCGCACCTAGGCCAGGAAACAGCAAGAACTTGCCTCAGATTTGCAATGTACATTTTGACTACAGCCAGACAGTGGTCAGCCTATTTCACATCACACAGTGCATTCTTAAGGCGCGTTTGAATTGTCACTCTTTGACTTTTCGGGGAGCTTCGTTTTTCTGAGGAGGTGGCCTTATTGGCCTCTTCAGAAAAACGAAGCTCTTAGAAACTCCTCGAAACTCCACAACCTCACCCAATGGGAGAGGTGGATTAGTTTCGAAGAGTTTGGAAAAGCTATGTCACGTAGTGCGTGGAGATGGTCGATCTGATCGTACGTCATAATCGCCATGAAAATTCCACTGAAAATCTCTAAAAATGATAGAAACCGTTCTAATGGGACACTTCAACTAATCTCATTATATAATTTGTTTGAACAGTTGATGAAGACAATTAGAACGCGCCCTTAAAATCTGAGATAGAAGTCGCAGTGTGTATGTTATATGGAAGGGAGAGCCAATTAGAATAGGCAAGAAACAGGGGAGATCGCGTCAGGCGAAATAGCACGTCATAGTACATTTGAGATCAGCGGGAAGAAGATGACGATGTCCACTAATTTAGTATCTGTGCACACGAATCTGCTGTGTGTGTGACTCTGTGTGTCAGCTATGATATCATCTTCTGTAGTTCCATGCCTAGCATGTACATCTGAACCATTCTGCAAAGTTTGAATGACGTAGGTTGAGCGATCGCTCCGCGAAACATACTTTTTGAAATTCTCTTCATAGTATATCTTCCACCATTGAAATTTCGAATTTCTTCAAAAAAAGTGCTGAGAGGGGTGGCTTGCAACCTCGATATGGCTTGTTCCAGGCATGGTTTGGAGCTATCTTCTGTTGAAGTAGTGGCGGGGATCTGCCCTGCAACTGCTACAACAAAAAATGATTCGATCTGAGAAAGGGTGAGACCGCGAATCTCGGTTGAATATTGAGTATTTCAAGCCTTTTCACGACGAAGATGGAGTTCTTTTTGGAGATAGACGTCGCGGCAAAGGACATGGTCTCCGACTTCTGGCGTCTGGTGAAGCCAGGGATCATTTGTCCAGTCAGGTCAGCAGCCTAACCGTCGGTAAGCTTGTGTTTGGATCCCGTTCTGCTCGATGTGGTAGATCACAAACAATTTGATATCTGCACAAATTGATCTCAGCATCGTGCGTACGGTATTTTATATTCAGAAAATCCCAAAGTGTCTCTGTGTGGCCGTCCTATGCCACGAGAAACTCCAATCAGGCTCCTATGTCCTCTGCCTTCATGATTGAATGTCCACTTCGTTTGAACAACGAACACAACAATCGAGGACGGGTTTGCAGTGAAAAATACAGCTATACTGGAGCTGAAAAAAAGAAGAAAAAAACGTGCTCAGGATGAGACTCGAGTACACGCATACTCTCCCAGCAGGTGAAACGCAATTTTTTTGTGAAAAATGCGTGTTGCCGACTGACCAGTAATTTCGCCTGACGGAGAAGAACAGATGAACGAGGTCGGAAAGCGAGACCTGGTTACGGGTATTTCGACTGCGGTGGAACCAATGATACTTTTTTTAGGTGGTTCGGGATTTTGAGAAGGAATATTTTGAGAATAAATATTTTGTGTGTACAGGGGCATGCAGGAACTGAAGGCAAACAAAGATACACAGGAGGCAAATCCTTCTCTCCAACTCGTGCACCAGCTGAGACATCTAGAGTCATATCACATACTGGTGGTACGTGTGTAAACGAAATCCTGCCATCGTTTGGCTGGTATGTGTAGCAGTAGTTGTATAACTGTGTCTTTTGTTTGTCTTTTCTTGTGCAGAGATTTACACCACAATTTGATAAGTAGCCTACCAACAGAGCTCTTTCGAAATGCACTAAATCTGGTTTATTTGTAAGTGTGTAAGAAGAGTTTTGTGTATGCGATACCTCACTCAAGACTTCCAGGCGTACCGCACACAAGAACTCTCAGTCTCAACCAGCACGGGCATTACGAGTTTACAGAGATAAACAGGACAGTAATGATAGAATAGAATGCATAACGGGTTTTCGGGTATACGGGTAAGAGAGCTATTGCGAGAGAACAACGAAAAAACACCAAAGAAAACAACCAAGGAACAAACCACTCAAAGCGCCGGTGCACACACGGCAACACAAGCGAACTCATCGTACCAACACGCAACAAATATGGCAAGCCAGATATCGTGCACGCGTGAGATGACCGTTGATGACGGTATACACGACTGCAGAAACATGGCAGTGGCTCGTGCACGCACACACAAAATAAATAAACAAATAGAAATTCAAACTACGATAATTAATCCGAAAGGAAAGAGGAAAGAGACGTATGGGAAGCCGAAGGGTTTCACCTGTCAGTGGGTGCTTGCACCCGATATGGGTGACAGTAAACCCTGTCAGATAGTGACACATCGTAGGATTACTCAGCAGCGGAACTTCCCTCAGGGAGAATAGTAACAAAGCACGTAAGTAACTCTAGCAAATCGTGAACTCTACTAGCAAACGCACGCAATGTTCATAATTACTCAGACGACACTCGTGGCCAAAGACCAACAGATAAGAGAAGTTACCTAATACAGAATCAATTAGACTAAATCAATGGCATGCAGAAACAGCTAGCAGGAAAACAGGCAAGGAGTCGAAGTCGTGACGAGATCTCAGGACGTGCAACGGAGACCTTTTCAACGCATTTACAACAATTAGAAAGAAATGCAAAGTATCTCCTTTTTTATTTGGGACAATCAAAGGTGCATCAAGCTGAGTCTGCACCTCCAAAACTGGTCTCGTCCACAGTGGTGGAATCTGCCAAAGACTGCTCCTCCTCTAACCTGCCGTCATCTCTTTAACCCTTTGGAGTCCATAACGTTTTGCTTCCTCAGTATTTGTGGCCGTCACGAAAATGCACACTCAATTTCCAACATAACTTTGGTTCTACTTCACCGATTTGGAAGATCTTGGGCTCGTTGGAAAGCTCTTGAAGAGAGAAATACAATGAGCCCAAACTCGCCAAGAGCACTACTCAATGTCCCCACAACGTGCTCCAAACTCGAGTCCAGCTCCAGATCTGAGACGAAATCGGTCTCCTGCAGCCATTTCACTGAATCTAGCTCGGAACTGCTCACATCTTTTCGATTATGGCAGTTAGTTGGTGAATTTTTTTTAAATTTTGAATTCTTACTTTACAAGGGAATTCCCAACAGGCGTCGTCGCCTTTTTCCAGGGAACCCTAAGAAAGTCTTGATGGATGATCAAAATTCAGCAGGTGAATTAGAAAGGCGGTAAGCAGGTAGCAGTGCAATGCATTGCACTGGCCAGCGTCTACGTAAGAACAGCAGTGTAATCACTATGAGCAAGGACAGTAAAGCGGTCTTGTAGGAGAGAGCAAGCAAGGCCATTCAGGCAGCGATACACAAATACATAGGTCTTGAAATTGAGGCATTGTTCAAGGGTTTATACATTGGTGTTACTATAGAGAAGGGCAGTTGGAGTCATTCTATCCAAGGAAAAAATCTCTTTAGGGCTGAGCGGCTTACAGCAAGACGTTTGTTATAAAGAGTTTGTGACAAACAGTGTACATATGCGGTGCTAGCATACTCAAGAGTAGACTAAATTATAGAGAGGTTGAACAGTCGCTTGCCAAAGATACTGATATTCTGTTTTGCATGCACAAAGGCTCCTACTTTCTTGTTAACAGATACACACCGCTGCTCCTTGGTCAGAAAAGGATAGATGCTCGTCAACTAATATTCCTAAATAGCGGGCGGAAGCAGAGGGGGCAATGGGGGTGTCATGACAAATAACTACTGTACCAGGTGGCAGCTCTTTGCCATGGCGACGAAGTATTAAAAAAACTTGGGTCTTAGGTGGATTCAATAAAGTCCTTTCATTTCAAGAGCAGCCAGGTCCTCACTCAGTCGGATAGTTACTGTTTGACAGGAATGGCTACGGATATGGAAGGTTTTATCATCTGCGAAAAGTTTGTTAGATGAATGCCTGAAGCATTGTGGTGCATCGCGGATGTATATACAAAAGAGCAGGGGCCCAAGGACAGAGCCTTGAGGGACACCTCTTGTGCATGGACGGGTATCACCAAGTTCCTGTCCCACTCGAACTCTCTTAATGCGGTTTGTTAGGTAGCTTGCAAACCATGCAAGGGCGGTGCCAGCTATCCCCACATTCTGCAGAGAATGGCTGATGCTATTGAACAGCTGGACATAGCTGGCTGGTACATCAGTCAACGCCTGACACGCCTAGGCCAAGACACAGCGGCAATTCGGCTCAGATTTGTGACAGTACATTTTCAGCTTAGACAGTACTTGTATTTGTTTTTGAATTTTTTATTCTCTCAGTGGCACCATTTGAGCCGCGGCCAGCAAAAAAGGCACTATAGAAAATTACGGAAATCGTTCAGACTGAGAGTTTGAAGTTCGGAATTGAAAAATATATTTTTGATTTGAGGTGATTTTGTACTTTTTACGAGTTGTCTCCTTGATGAGGATCGCTTCAAGATTATTTGTTTTCATCTTGACAAGGTATCAAGTAGCGCAACTTCATCTTTCAACAAGTGTGAGTGCATGCAAGACGCGTACTGAAAGTAGAGAATCCACAGAGTGTCAGGGCATGCACGAGTAGAAGACGAAGCCTTGACATTTGCGGTGAGAGCGTTGACAACATCGCTGCGATACGGAAGTTTTCACGGCCTAAACAGCAGTGATACGATCGCCGAATTGTCTGGCTCAGACGACTCAGATTCGGACACTCCTGCAGAAAAGCGGACCTGTTTACCGCTGGAATCGCAGAGCAGCGATGACGAGTATTTCAGCGATGCAGAGGATACCACTAGCGATGGAACGAGTGCAGCAACTGGAGCGGCAGCGGCGATGATACGCGACGCACTAGACATCGGTTGCAAATGCAAAGTGAATCATTGGACCAAGCTACCTCCGGACCAGCTCGAGGAACTGGTATGTAACTTGAGAGCAATGAAGAGGAGTGAGCTGAAGCGGTACGTGCTTGGCGAACTTGCAGCGATAATGAAAATATCTAGCCCCAGCGCTGGAGCTGCGACTGCAAGTTCTCGCAAATTTTCGTTCACATATGCAATGCTTGGTGTTCTCGTCTGCCGTGAAGCGCTCCAAGATGCACATGGATTGTCGCATACTCAACTATGTAAATTACAAGAAGACGCTGAACATCTACTTACAACGCCACAGAGCAGCAAGAGTAAGGGCAAACCCCCGCCCAACATCTTACCTACTGCAGTGGCTGACAATGTTGTGCAGTTTATCAAAAACTATGCATCTTGTTATGGAATGCCACAACCAGCAGCACCCAGGGGACGCGCAGAAAAGGCGCCCACATATCTTCCTGCTAGTTGTACAAAGAAAAAAATTCATTGTCTATACTGTGAACTGTGATTCTGAAGGTGTGCATCCTATTAGTCTGACCACGTTCAAACGGCTTTGGAAAGCTAATATTCCAGATATATGCATCATGAAGCAGAGATCTGATGTTTGCGCACGCTGTGATCGGCTGCGTGAGAATGTCAGGCATGCAAAGACAGAGGAGATCACCCGCCTGGCCATGGAGCAACTTTCAGCTCACATTCAGGAGGCTGATGATGAACGGCAGTACTACAACAAATCAATTAGTGATGCCAGGGATGAGCTAAGCCAAACAACAGATACAGATAGACAGGCATCTTCTACCCACATCACTTTCGACTTCGCCCAACAGCTTGAGCTACCTCAGCACACTCGCCAGGTGGGCCTATTGTATTTCAAGTCCAGATTTAAGATACAACTATTTGGAATTTGTGATGAGGCACGCAATCAGCAAGTAAATTACTTGTTCAATGAAGCAGAGAGCATTGGCTGTGATGGACGGCTTGCTCATGGTCCCAATGCGGTTATCAGCATGCTCCACCATTATTTGGAGAAGCGTTCCAAGGAGCCATCCTTGATGTTTCATGCTGATAACTGCGTTGGGCAGAACAAGAACAGATCAGTCATGGCATACTTCAGCTGGCGTGTGCTATCAGGCCTAAATACCAGCATTCAAATTTCTTTCATGCGAGTTGGTCACACTAGATGTAGTATTGACGCCACGTTCGGCTGTACTGTTTGATGCAGAAATTCCGAGCCTCCGAAGTTGATTCGATGGCAGATGTCGTCCAAGCAGTGGAGTCCTCCTGCAAAGGCAACTTAGCAGAACGCTACAGCTGGACCTGGTACGCGTGGGATGAACACCTGGACAAGATGTTCACGCCGATTCCACGCATAACAACTTTCCAGCACTTCAAGTTTGCACGGGAATCTCCTGGTGTCGTTTGCATGAAGAAGCACTGTCAAGCAGATGAGGTTGAGATAAGGCACGTGCGCTCGTCCACCAACTCTGCTGCTGTCGCTGCAAGCGGCCTGCCCACAACCTTGCCACCAGGTGGTATCAGTGATACAAGGCTGCTGTACCTGAACAAGGAGATCAAGCAATACCTGGGCCAAGACTAAGAAGCACCCTGGAGCAATGTCACAGGCCAAGAAGAGGCCGAGGGCATGGCAGAGGGCTTATAACTAACTATAATGCAGAAGTAAGCTGACAGCAATTGCCAATCTGGACACCCTTGTACATATAGTGGTATTTAACCACCCCCAGCACCTTAGAATACGTTCAAACTATCAGGAATGATAATTCACATAATTATGAAGAAGTGTTTTAGAGGAAAAACCGTTTTCCAAAAATTCACCCTATAGTACCATGTTTGCTGGCTGCGGCTCATTTGTTGTTGTTGTTTCAAATCTTAATTCTCGCGATAACCATTAAGAGATAGAAGTGTAAAAAAGTATTTTTTTAAATAAATTATCGTGTCCGTTCCCGAAGGGAACTCACGAAGGCCGCTAACACCCGGTAAACCCTAGCGGCAGATGCGACTCCTAACGGTGGGGTGAGTGGATAAGTCTCACAACCCCTGGCACAAGTGCCGAGAAAGACCCCATCAGCCGCATCCATATACCCATTGTGCCTGGCCACAAGTCATAAAAGTGTGAGAGAGGAGAAATAGTTAGGATGAACTGGGTGGGCAGGGATTAATGACTACTTAACCCTTTGCGTGCTGAGTACGGGCTTTATGCATGACCTGATCCGCTACGTACGAGTTAACTCGCAAAAATATCCACGCGATATATCGCAAGTGCATAGACCAGTGTACAAACTTTCGTAATTTTGTCAAACATAAACACATCGTGACAATCAATACTCCGTTGGAAAGGTCTTGACCTCATCTTTCCGGGGATATAAAGTTCTTCGCGATAGGATAAGATTAAGAAGCAACAAGATGAACACGAAAAACACGGGCCAGAGGGAACCCGAACTTTCTTGCTCATGACTTCTTCTTGTTGAGGAGCATGCCAGGGGTTTCCCTTTTGCACGGCGTACGGGTGATGGATATTAAATGAAGCGCTTGGATCTCAGCTTTCCAGCGCAGTTTGAATCGTGATAATCGGTTGAATTTGGGTAAGAAGCCGAACAAGAATGTGAAATTGAGGTGGTGTGCCGTTCTGAGGCACGTTTGAGCAGTTCGGAGAGGATGTGGAAGTGGCCCTGATGTGTCTAATGAGCTGAGAGCTGCCAGGATGGATTCGCTTGGTCCTGATCTTTCCAACGAGCCCTGGATGATGAAAATCCATCAAGGTGGAGTGAAATGAGAATACCTTTCGTTCGGAGCTGTGAGTGCATACTTCACCAAGAGAGTCAGTGCGCTGGAAAGCCAGTGGATTGGAGAAAAGGGGCTCAGCATGCAAAGGGTTAAGGAGGCTCAGACCACCAAACTCCAAAAATAAAATAAAACATAGAAAGTTCATATAAACCTGGGAATTTGTTCCTTGGGTAGTGCTTATGTTGATTGTCTAAAAAAATGGGGGTACCGATATGTTTGGCGTCGTATGAGTTGTTTTTTGGAGAGGCGTCAATACATGAAATTTTGCCATTTTCAATAAGAAAGAGACAGGACACTTCGTTTCCAGCGCGACAAACACCTCGTGAACACCAAATAGCAGCGTGAGTCAGTTATCGCTCCTGGACATAACTGAAAATCATCGCCGAAGTCGCAAACTCAATTTCGTACTGTTGTGCCCAGCGCAGGTGTGCGACTAGCTGGTTTTGGAGGTGACAGCGTTGTGAATGACCGAGGGTCCTCTACGTCTGTTCTCACCGTCCAGGAGCGAAAACTGACTCACACTGGTGTCTGGTGTTCACGAGGTGTTTGTCGCGCTGGAAACGAAGTGTCTCTGTAAGTTTGTACCCCTGGTGATGTTTGTGCCTGGAGAGCAGTATATAAGTGATGCTCTTCAGGCACAATCTTCCTCAGCCTACTCAAGCTCAACTGATGAGGGGTGAATTCCCCGAAATACTGTGTATTGAGCATGGAGTGGTGCTTTCTTGCAGGTTTGATGGACTTCTCGTGTGCTCTGGATGGCAGTCGTGAGTCAGTCAAGTGTCAAGTAAAGTCGGCGGAATAGCACGAGCTCCCGTGTGGGGAGCAAACCATTTCTTATTTTATCACTATAGCCGATAATATTATAGTGTGTTATGCATGTTTTGATTCTTTGTTGCCATCATAATGTCCGATATATCATTACATCCGATAATATTGGTTATAGTGATATTTTTACTGGATAAAATACGTTTTGCTTTTGATATTTCGTATCAATATCACTGTAGCCGATATTTTCTTATATCCGGTTACTCTATAGCCGATACAGACTGTACATACCTTCATTTTTTAAATTAATATTTATATTATTGCAAACCGAAGGACGTACCCAGAGTGCTGACAGTGCTCAACACCACAAAGGCAGAGCGTAATACACAACAGAACAACAAGGACAATCAAGGCTTGTTTGCTCCCGATCTTCATGTTGTCTGATGATTGTGTGAGCATGAAACGTTTATAAAAAGTAGCAGCAAACAAGCCTTGATTGTCCTTGTTGCTCTGTTGTATATTATTGCAAATAATGCTGAGTAATTAAACAATGTATAAAAACCAGCATTTAACAAATGGAAGGAAGAATGAGGAACGAGTGGGAATATGAGGTGCTTATACGCATGCAACTGCAGAATAGGCGGAACAGAAAATATCAAAACAGTCCTAAAAATAAAAGAACGTTCAACAATTTACTTCAACAAATAAAACTCGAAAACTGCTGAGTACTATTTATTGCTTTATTAAAATTGTTGTCTCCACGGTGTTTATTCATGCATTGAAATACATGTCATATTGTTTCTCTTCTCTGTGTGTAGGAATATTCCTTATAATAATATGACAAGTGTACCGGCAGGAATGTTCAATATAACACGTTTGTATGTCCTTTTGAAGGGAAAATGCAATGCAGCTGAAACTGCTGAAAAATTCCTCTGCGGTAGCTGCAGCAGTTTAATGCTATTGATCCTGATGGAACAATACTTTTCACACGCCAAGCATTTGTGTCTCCCGGCCTGGTGATGGATATAATTCAATTACTTTTTTCTTAAAAGGATTGGATTTAAATTGTAGCGACTTCGGCGTTGATTTCTTAGAATAGTGTTTGTTCCACACACTGGAGCTTGCGCTTTTCCGCCGACTTGTCTTGGCTCCAGTGTGGGGAGCAAATCCTATCCTAATAAATCACTGCCGAAGTCCCTACCACTTATTTTTACTGTTCTGCCCAGTGCGGGCTTGCGACTAGCTGGTTTGGAGATTACAGCGTTGTGAATGACCGAGGGTCCTCGACATCTGTTCTCACCGTCCAGGAGCGAGACTGATTCACACTGCTATGTTGTTGTTGTGCTTCTATTTATAGTCGTTCAACCACACAGGCAATGGTGCCTTCTCACAAACAGACGACTTAAAAGAGGAGAGGGCAGGAAGAGAGTGGAGAGGGGAGAAAACAGGCACGGAAGAGAGATAGAATGGAGAGGATAATCGTATATTAGCACATGAAGAGACAAAGCTAGTTGAAAATCTGATGAGGCCTTTCGCACCATTACTCTTCAAATCAGTACATGGTGATAATGTGAAGCACAACGATTGATTGACATCGTTGTGCTTCGTCACATTATCACCATGTACTGATTTGAAGAGTAATGGTACAAAAGGCCTCATCAGATGTTCACCTAGCTTTGTCTCTTCGTGTGCTGATAATAGACCGATTGCCATTTGTACAGATCCACGAAATCCCGTAGAATCCCTTGGACCCGGTAGGGTGTTGAATGTGCAGGACCCTATTGTGTTTTCTGCTATTTCCACTAAGAAATGGGGCCTGAAGGCATTTCATACGAAAACATTTTCTGACAAAGATCTAGCTAGTCATTAGTTCTAACCAAAGTGAAGAAGCTGGGAAAGCAGTTGCTGGTCATTGAATTATGACGCTATAAAGGTCAAATGTGCATGCATAGCACACAATGAACACCCTACCGGGTCTACGGGATTCTACGGGATTTCGTGGATCTGTACAAATGGCAATCGGTCCATTATTTATCACTCTCTCAGGCTGTGTTTACATGAGAAATTTCAACCCGGGTTGAGTTCAGCCCGGGTTGAAAGTCTGTACGATAGACAAGATAGGTGAGCGTTTACATATTGAAAGACAGTTGACCCGGGTCAAATACTGATATGCCGTCAAAAGTCCACTTCTACAGTTCCGAATAGACATGTGAATCCTTTCGCGCGGAATTCGCATGTACAGTGCTGTTCAAACCTGGCGGAAGATACACAACCCGGGGCAAGATTTCAACCCATGTCAAGCGCAATGCGTCATGTAAACGCTCCATTCATTGTGTGTACATGGCGGGTTGAAATCTGACCCGGGTTGAAACGCCTCATGTAAACACAGCCTTATTAATGACAGCCACAAAAACCTGTGATCTCTAATAGGCTGTCATCACACCATAGTGCAAAGTGCTGCGTCCACGTCCACATAAGGTGTAACAGTTCTTCATTGAGCAAAGGAAGAAGAGAGCGTTTATTACTCAATATACTGGTCATCTCTCTGCTTCAGGATGGCCTCCACCATATAGCGGGTGTTTCCGTCCAGATCCATATACGGAGGGGGCACTGGCTGGCGTCTGTTGGGAATGGTGTTCTGTTTGTAGTGTCGCAGAGCAGTGATGGGTGAATACAGGATGACAGCGGAAAACGGACGGCAGCTCCAATTCGTAGGCGTTCAAGCCGACCTCCCGAATGACGCGGAACGGCCCAAACCATTTTGGTTGTAGCTTCCTCGATGGCAGTTGTCGGGCCTCCGGCGATATCAGAAAGTCTCTATACTGTAGACTAGGGCCAGGTCTCCCACCTTGAGACGCCTAGGATTCCTACCCCTGTCGGCATACAGGGCCTGGCGGGCTTGAGCCGCGACAATACTATCCTGCGCTTTGTTAAGCGCATCAGATCTGGCTTGGATCCAGTATGGCCTAGTTCTCCGCGCTCCCGTTCCCAGAATGAGGTCTGCGGGCACCTTCGGGTTAAAACCACAATTCAAGAAAAAGGGAGAATTACCAGTGGATGCTTGCTGGGAATTGTTGATGGCATACTCACATATGGGTAATAGTGCGGCCCAATTATCTTGCTTGTGGTTAACAAAACACCTGAGAATATCTGCAATTAATCTGTTCATTCGCTCTGTCTGTTCATCTGTTTGAGGGTGATTAGCCGTGGAAAATGACAACTTAGTACCGAGCAAACGAAACACTTCCTGGAAGAACTGGGCCGTAAACCATGGGTCACGGTCACACACTATAGAAGAGCTAAGACCGTGAAGACGAAAAACATGCTGAATATACAAATTGGCACTGCCTTCGGCATCTATGGTTGCCGTTGTGGGTACTAGGTGGACACATTTTGTGAGTCTATCTACAAATGTGTAATTTGCATCATGACCTTCGGGTGACTTGG
The DNA here is from genome assembly GCF_964019385.1 of Sycon ciliatum. NCBI lineage: Eukaryota > Metazoa > Porifera > Calcarea > Leucosolenida > Sycettidae > Sycon > Sycon ciliatum. The sequence continues at coordinate 21,309,373 of NC_088654.1, read as the reverse complement.
GTAAACCCATGATGAAGTCCATGGTAATATGGTCCCAGGGTTGCTCGGGCACAGGAAGCGACTGGAGAAGCTCAGACCTTAATTGAGCACCCTTAGCGCGCTGACAGACATCACACGATTTAACAAATTTCTTAACATCCAACCCCATGCGCGGCCAATAGAAGTGACGAGCAAGCTGGAAATACGTTCTGTCCCTGCCGGGATGACCTGCAGCACTGCAGTCATGGTGCTCCTGCAAGAGTTGTAGTCGAAGTGCGCATTTGGGAACGCATAACCTGTTACTGGGGGAAGATCGCAAGTAAAGATGATGGGCGTCACCATCCCAGAGGTATGCCTGGTGAACGTTGTCACTCGGAGAACGACGCATCTTCTGGATGATAGGCCATAACTCTGCATCGTGTTGATATGCTTCTGCTACCGTCTTCGAGAACTGATCATCAATTGCCAGAGCAAACTCAAGAGCGTTACACTGTGCAGCAGTCAGTTCTGTTTGAACTACTGAGATCTCGCCTGGCTGAAGGTAAGGACGACGAGACAAGGCATCACCAGCCGCATTGTCCCTTTCAGGTTTATGATGGACCGTAAAGTCAAAATCCGCCAGTAACTCTACCCAACGGGCCGCCCTTTTGGTGAGGGTAGGTTTGGGGTCTCAGGTGTACAACAGCCATGTTATTCGTGAACACATTGAAATGCCCAAAGAGGTACGCTCGCCAACACTTCAGGGTTTGGACTAGAGCGAGGGTTTCTCTTTCTCCGGCTGTGTAGTTGCGCTCGGCGGAGGACAGTCTCCAGCTAGCATAAGCGACTGGATGGCAGAGATTTCCTGGTTCGCCTTGCTGCAGGAGCACTCCAGCAATGGCGAAATCGCTAGCGTCGGTTTCTACTCTGAATTGCTTTTTAACATCAGCAAGCCGCAATACGGGTGCACTCAGTAAGGCCTTCCGCAGCTTCTCAAATGCAGACTGACGGGCGCTGTTCCACTCAAAGTCTCCCTGTGATTTCCTCCAAAGGTCTCGAAATCATGGAATAGTGATTAATGAACCGTCTGAAATAGTTCGCGAAACCCAAGAACTGTCTCACTTCCTTTATAGAGGACGGCGCAGGCCACTCCTTAACCGCAGCAATTTTGTTTGGGTCGGGAGAGATAGATAAATCACTCAGCTTGTGGCATAGGAAGATGACATCCCGCAACCCAAATTCACACTTTGAGGGTTTGCAGAATAACTTGTTGGCTCCCAAGGTTTCCAAAACAGTGCTGACATGCCTCAAATGCTCGCTCCATGTTTTACTGAAGATAAGGATATCATCAAGGAATACGACCACGAAATCACGTAAATCGGGCTGCAGTATTGAATTCATCAAGGCCTGGAATGTGGCAGGCGCATTGGTTAGACCAAATCCCATTACCCGAAACTGGAAATGTCCAAAGGGGGTATTAATAATATTGCCATTTTGGGTACATCTTTTTCACTAATTCTGATTTGGTTGTATCTCGAACGGAGGTCTAATTTCGTGAAGTAGCGAGCCCCTTGGACGGTGTCGAACAGATCGTCAATGTTCGGAAGGCAGGCTTTGTTTAGATCCCGCCAGTCACAAACGATTCGTAATGACCCATCGGCCTTCTTAACAAAGAACACCGGGGCTCCGTACGGGGACTTACTAGGCTCGATGAATCCTTTACCCAAGAGGGCTGTCAGCTGCTTGTGTAGTTCATCCATCTCGGGCTTGGATAGTCGGTACGCTGCCTTGGATGGTGGCGTTGAGTTGTGTTCGACCTCAATCTCGTGGTCCACTGACCTTTCTGGGGGAAGCTGTGAAGGGAGGTCATCGGGGAACACGTCCAAGAATCTGTGCAGCAGCTCATCGACGTCACACTGCTTGTCCGGAGGTACCTCCTTCCGAGGCTCATGTGACGAACTGTCGTCGGGGGAAGATAGCCAAGCCAGGTAACCCTCTGCGCCTTGCTGTAGCGCATGCCACACTTGTTTGCCAGAGAAGAACATCAGCTCCGAGGGAACAGCAGCGTCGCCTGTGGGTTCACCCGCGATTAGGGATTCGGCACCCAGTTTGACCTCGTTGGTGCGGTAGTTGATAGCTGGGTTATTCCGGGTCAGCCAGAGTTCTCCCAGGATCACATCATATCGATCAAGGGGAAAGACCGTCAGGCGCTGGTCATCGCCATAGCCTCCTACGGCCAAGCGAGTGCCGGTGGTCTCTAGCGGCCGCAAACTGGTTGATCCGTCCGCCAAGGGCACCTTTAGAACCTCCTCCACGATCTTCGTTTTCATCTACTTGGTCCGCGTCAGCAATATTGTCGCTTATCTTTTGACAATTTGAACTTAGACTTGGACATGAACGCGTGCACTTGAAGTGATGAAACTTGGTAGGATGGACGGTAAGGTATAGAATGACAACTAGCTATGAGGAATTTATTGTCCAAGGAAGGGTTCCTACTGTTCTGGGTCCGCCTCGTCGCTGCTCTCAGCGCTGGTGACAAATATTTTTGCTCGGGATCGACTCTCTTGCTTTTGCAAGCTCATCTCTCTTCGTCTCCGCTGCCTGACAATTTTCTAAAGAGAAGTCGATCGTGACGGTCGCCTTCTCTATAGGACTTCGCATGGGCAGCACAACAGCCTTTGTGGTTCAAATCAGACGCCGTTCTTTCCAAGATTTTATTTTGAACGACGACGACGCGTACAGTACTTGCAAATCTCCACGACGCACTGGATACTCCGAGCATTGAGCTGGAGATAAGGGAGCTGCGATCTCAGCTTGACGAGCGATCACTGAGGTGAGCGATCTCGGCCGTTCAGCAAAATGGAGCTGATTCCGAGTAGCCGATTACTTTCTTGTGGCTTGCGCTGCTCTTGCCTGCACAGCGTAACACGATAATCAATTTTAATGCGGCGCTATATCAATCAGAATCACCCACCATCGCTCTCGAAATCCACTCGAACTCTAGCTAGACCTTTCAGGTACTAGTAAACTAACTTGCTAACCAAAATTGGGATGAAATGGGCTGCCAAGTGAGCATTATATAAACATATAAACAAAGCTGAAAGATAAGCGACAATATCGCTGACGCGGACCAAGTATTGTTTTCTTGCGAATCGTTCCGAGACAAAATCGTGTGTTGACCCGCAGTCGATTAACATTGTCGCTTGGTGGCCGTTCACCTTTCCGTTCACAACATGGAGATCGTGGTCCCGCGCGTGCGAATCCAGGGCAATGTTGCTGACATAGCTCCGCACGCACTGTGGGCCTTGAGACTCCAGGGTGTCGTCGCCATCATCAGTCTCCACGTCGTCTGTCTCCAGGCAACTAAACCTGTTGGCGACTGGCACGGTGACCTTGGGTGCTTTCTAACACGCCAGTAATCGCACCCCTCTTTTACTGCCGTCCAGCGTTTGGGTTCAAGTCACATTGACGTGTCAGATGACCAGGTTCGTGGCATATGTAGCATCGTCGTTCCGTTTCCTCGCGATTGGAACGGGGACCAGGAACCGACAGTGGACGACGTACCGGGTTCCCCTGCTGCTGTCGCACCGTAATGAAGGGCATCATTTGCGATACGGCGAGCGCTGCTTCTGTCGCCGTCTGCAGGGTTGTAGGATGCTCTTTCATGACTTCACGCCTGCGCTCCGGGGCCAGGCCCCTGGCAAATAGTACTGCGCGAGAGTGGCCATCTAGGTCAGTGATTAAAAAACTGAGCCGCGAGAATTCTGCGATGTAGTCTCCTAAGGTGCCGCGCTGGGAGAGGGAGAACAAACTCCACCGAGCTCTCTCTTGGTCGTACTTCATGCCGTAAGCCGCCTCTAATGCCTTCTTCAAGGACGATCAGTCTGGGTATGCAGCGCCGGCTTCCAGGGAAGTCATCAACCACTGACGCGGATTTCCAGCGATATAACTGGCTGCAAACTCAGCTTCACGTTTCGGATCCGCGAAGCGCCACGAAGCCAAGGCCAACTCGACGGCAAATAACCATTCCCGAAACGTGGTGGGATCTCCGGTGAACACAGGCGGCTCCTTGACGTGTGGGCGATCACGCGGTGCAGGCTTGGAAGCTGAAGCACGAGACTCAGGAACGCACTGGGGTGACGACTGAGTAGAGGGTAGAGCTTCCTTCCGGAGACGGTTGACGATCCACCTGCTGACGACGATAGAGCTGATAGCCGAGGCCAGAACTAGGCCCACGAACGATCATAGGGGATGGAGACTCATTCTCTTGCTACCAATGTAATAATTCTTCATTGAGCGAAGGAAGAAGAGAGCGTTTATTACTCAATATACTGGTTGTGTATATGAGCGTAGGTATGACACAAGGTGATAAGGTGTGAGTGGTGAAAGTAGGTGTAAAACTGTTACATATGGAGTTTTTGGTCGGTTGTCATGATGATCCGTATACGGGGTGAAAATGGGAGCAGAGGAAACGGGAGACGTAGACGTGGTATGCCTTGTCTCCAGGCACTTCCCGAAAACATCCAAGCTCGGGAAGATATTCAACCGTAACACTCTGAAAGTGAGCTACAGTGGTATGCCCAACATGGGAGCGGTCATCAGCAGCCACAACAAGAGCAACCTGCGAGAGCCAGAACAAACCAAGGCATGCAACTGTAGAATCAAGGAATCCTGCCCGCTGCGCGGAGAGTGCCAGACGAAGGAGATTGTGTATGAGGCCACTGCAGAATCTACCAGCAAGATTTACATCGGCCTATCAGAGACACCTTTCAAAGGCCGTCACGCCAACCACCTGACCTCCATGCGTCATGAAAAATACAAAAACAGCACTGAGCTCGCAAAACACGTATGGGAGCTGAAGAGCGAGTGAAAGCCGTTGACCATTACATGGAAGGTGCGGGAGAAGAGCCGATCATACAGATGTGAGTAAAAAAATGCAATCTTTGTACCGCCGAAAAAATTCCACATCCTGACTGCACCCAAGAAGCTCCTACTCAACAAGCGGTCTGAGATGGTCTCGAAATGCAGGCATGAGAATAAGTTCCGCCTCGCAAATTTCACACCTATCAAATGAAGTGACCAAGTACTGTATTGCACTTTGCCTGAGCACCCATTACTATTAATAACACAATCCTTTGGCCTGTAGTTGGCGATGCCACTCTGCTCACGCCTGCCCGTCACCAAACGACTCCCTACTTGTAGCGATCTCACTGGCCCATTGCCCGCCACCCTCCTGGCACCTCCACCCATCTGCTGTACACTGCCTCCCCATCGCCTCTTTCCGCGCTTTCATGCTCACACCTGCCTGTTGCCCGCCACCCTCCTGGCACTTCCACTGTCGCGCCTTGGCCCGCGCCAGCTTTCTCCCCATACCTCACACCAGATTTAGCGCTAAGTTTGTTTATACTTGTGGCCCTATGTGTTTATGAGCATACTGTTGGATAGACCCGAGTATCAGTTGTCTGATGATTGCCTAGCGGCATGAAACTCAGAGTTACAACCAACCCGAATGTCCTCCGCTGAGTCTGCTATGTACTATTACAATTGTATAGATTACAATGGGGACACTGTAGTATGGCAGTTCAAAATTGCAGCTTTAATCTTTTTGCGGAAGACAATGCAATTTGGCCCTTTCCACGGCAATTTTGTGATAATACGCGTTGTAGATTGTGCAGAAGCTATATTTGGACTACGCTCAAGAACGCTTGCCATGACTTGCTTCAGTACTTTGAGTGGGTAACCGTAAGAACACAGAATATCTTCTAGCTTAGCAATTTCAGCTGATAATAGTGATGGCAAGCAGATATCTTCTAGCTTAGCAATTTCAGCTGATAATAGAGATGGCGAGCAGATATTTTTAGCTCTGAAAGTTCATTCAAATTAATTCTTCCACAGAATTGCTCACCACAGTATATAGAAAGCCGATGTTCACACGTCTTTGGGACTCGTTGTGTGACACCAGAAACAAAATTAATGACAAATAACGCCTAAGCACCTAAACATCGCCCAAAAAACGCCAGCCCTTGTCCATATTCACCGCATGTTTCCTCTTTCGTATGAAGAGGGCAATATATAATGATTATTGGAGTGATACAATTAGACAAAAAGCGCTAAAATATGAGCAATAGCAATGACGTAAGATAATAGTTATGAGCTATACACATTAACAAAATGAACAATATTGCAAACTTACGAATATAACTTGAGTGCTACAACATGCTTCTCTTGCCTACACAGAACTGGCTTATACAGACGAATACACACAGCTTCAAACATCTGTAATTGTTGAGCATATTGATTCCGTAGGCGCTGGAACGATTACGTAATGAAGGCAGCGCGCCGCGGACTTACCCAAAACCACAGTTGCATACTCTTGTTCATGCACTCTTGGTAACATGCATGAGCCCCATCGATGTCAGGGTTCTTAGGTCAGTTTCTGCTTTGGACTGCCCATATAATGCCAATTTTTTCTCTTTCTCTTTGTATAGGGATATAGGATATAATGAACTGTCCACTTTCCCTAAGGGACAATTTACACATCTTGGCAAGCTAGACGCTGTGTAAGTTCTTTTGAAAGGAAAATTCAATGCTGCTGAAACTGCTGCAAAGAGTCCTTCTGTGTGGCCTGCAGCATTGTAATGGTATTGAAAATGATGGGGAACTACTTTTGTCACACCAGGCATTAGTGACTCCTGGCCAGTAATAAGAGTACAACAATGTGAAGATGATGTGTGAGATTCTCGGTGGTTTATTTTGTAGTGGTTACCCAAGGGAGCCTTCTCCAATATCATCCGAGGGTCCCCGTAAAATTCCTGATACCGCTCCCTTACTGCCCGCTCGGTTTCCCCAGACATACAGCCAGTGACAAAGTGTACAAAGCAAGAATGCTGCTCGCTCCACCAATGGCACGCCTCGCCAGTGGAAGAAATCGGACCAAGTCCCCGAAGGCCTCCTCATCTATGTATCTTGTAGAGGCAAGGTTGAGTGTCATGCAATGCTAATGCGTCCTCTTTCAATGATTGGATGTTGGCGGGGCAATATGGTTTCAACTCGCGATTCCTGTTAGATGGCGGTACTGTTTGGATCCAAACTCGAAATGTTGTTGGTGAGCCCTAAAACTTGTAGTGCGTGCCTCACATCCTGAACACTAATACCAAGCAAATCCATGTTGATCTGACACTGGTCCAGTAGGGGTGTAGCCGCATCAATGACATTGGCTACTGGGATGTTGGTGTAAAATGCCCCTACGACTCACGAATGTGGTTGCTGTGTAGCTGCTTGTGTATCTTTATTTCACGGATGCAGTGGTCGGTCAAAGAAAGATCTGATGGGACGATGCTCGGCAATTGGCTACAATTCGCTCAATCCAGAGCGATACCTTGCTTGTAGGTTCATCCTAGCAGCTGACAATGGCTGCATGGGTATATCCTTATTATGATCTTTGCAAAGGCGGTAAAACTGAGTCAGCCTGCTGTAGCTTGACTGGCCATCCATAGGCTGATGTCGCTGATGCGGAGCCCACTAATCTAGTGGTAGAGCTCTAGTATGTCTCCATCAAGTATTCTAATCTTGCTTTCTTCTTCTGCCTCTCACAAGCGCCGCTGGTTGGAGGGCTAACATAGCTATCGCAGTTTCATGTCAGTGTCAAGTGTTGGCTTGGCCAGCACGGCTCCCCCGTACCATCCAGCATCACCAATTTGTCCTGTCACCGTTGTTGTTCCTGTCCTTGATTCACACTACCGGATGGTACAACATCGCCATTTCCCTAAGTAGATTTTCCGAATCACCTGCTTGAAGCAGCTGCTTGTGTCCGTTGATCCGCGGAGTCAGTACGCATCACCAGTCGCTCCACAGCGAAGTATCTCTGGAGATGTGAGTGCCAAATATTCTAGTCGCCCGTGCTCCATCAAGAATTAATTTCCCTGTGACGGGATAGTTCTTTCAAGAATTGTTTTGTTTCAGGGGCATGATTTTGCAGGTGCTGCCCAGAGCGCAAACGCTTTCCTTACCTGGGGCGGGTAAAAATGCCCACCTGTATGTCTCGAGAACCTGGCCGACAAACTACAAAGTCAACAGCGGCAGATTAGAGTGTAACCGGCAAGAATAAGGCGCTTTCAACGAGATAGCACAAGAAATCGAAGCGCAGCTCTTCGCAATGAAATACGTTTCCAATATTATAATAATAATAATTAACACAAGCATCTGCATGCCGCACTCACACAACGAGCAACCAGTATGGGGAATATGAGGGATTGTCAATTGCTTTGCCAGGCTCCAAGTGAGTGACAGCTTAGAGCTGTGTGAATGTGTGTGTATGTCAGCTGGGCAGGGCCCTGCTGCGGAGGCTAAGTGAGCTGTATGGAGGCAGAGTGAGCCGTATTGAGAGGCTGAGTGAGCCGAGGCTGAGTGAGCCGTCTGAGTGTGAGAGGCTGAATGAGCCGTATGAGGAGCCTAGTAAGCAAGGTTGACTCCCTTCATTGTATTTACAGAGTTTCGCCGGTAGACGGCATCTGTTGTGCAACGAGTGCCATATAGTAATAAAAGGACTTGAGAACTTGGGCAGGCAGGCACTCGGTGTTTCTAGTTGATTTATTTGTGTTTCGATTTATTTGCATTTATTTGGCACGGCTACGCGGACGCTACTAGTCGCGTACCCTTATGCAGACCGGTCTACTTTTTGAGTGCATGTGATGTCCTTATTTTGATGCATGTAGATTAGTGCAGTACGGTGGCTGTGTTTGCGCTGCTGCGGGTGCGCTGTAGGTGCACTTGTACGTGCACGTTCGGCTGAGGAGAGCGTTTGGGCTTTCGCTTGCGCTGCTTGGTTATTCGATGTTTTCCTTTTCTGGTTGTTGTTGTTCCTTCCGTGATGAACGGATAGTCTTTCTTTCTCTCTTGTTTCACCTATATTCATATTTCTTGCAATGTAAAATATCACCCCACTGGTTTGTGTGAGCTTGTAATCGGTTGGACCAAAGCATCGGTGTAGTTATTGTAGGCCGGTATGATAATGGATACCGACAGGAGAGAACTAGAACAGGAAACATGATGATGACAATAGTGGAGTGGGTGGGTGGGTTGAGAAAGAAATCCACTGCCGATGCGGACAAATCAAGAACTGAAATCAGGAACAGTGGACTTCGGAGAACAATGAGCGCGTGAGAGTTTGTTGGGAACAGAGCATGCGCCTTCTGTGTTGACATATTTTGCGCGTGCGCCAAAAATCATGTAACACAAGCATCTGCATGCCGCACTCACACAACGAGCAACCAGTTTGGGGAATAGGAGGGTTTGTCAATTGCTTTGCCAGGCTCCAAGTGAGTGACAGTTTAGAGCTGTGTGAATGTGTGTGTATGGCAGCTGGGCAGGGCCCTGCTGCGGAGGCTGAGTGAGCCGTATAGAGGCAGCTGGGCAGGGCCCGGCTGCGGAGGCTGAGTGAGCCGTATTGAGAGGCTGAGTGAGCCGATGCTGAGTGAGCCGAGGCTGAGTGAGCCGAGGCTGAGTGAGCCGTCTGAGTGTGAGAGGCTGAATGAGCCGTATGAGGAGCCTGGTAAGCAAGGTTGACTCCCCCACTAGAGAACCTCCTATTCACTGTTAACTGTAGAGGGGGTGCCACAGATTGTGGACAATAGTAGAGTGATATTGAGTTACTGAGTGTACAGTCGGTACATTGGTGACATTCGGTTATGCTCTGGCACCCACAATAACTGGGCTCAGTCTGTCTGATCAGCGCTTACCCAGGACCGGTGCTGCCAGCTTTGATGACAGTTTGCATGTGGACTTCCGTCACTCGGCAGTGCAAGGCACGGCCAAAGTCTCCTCAGGAATGGACGGAAGAGCACGCACGGGAGTGGGCATGTGAGCAGCGGTAGGGTGGCACGAATGGAATCGCTTGAAATCTTGCCTGGAGAGAGCGTCAGCAAGGATGTTGGTAGTTCCAGGTATGTAACGGGCGGTGACCATAAAGGTACCCTTGGCGCAGATGAAGAAGAGCTGCCGTATGAGTGACATCACATTAGGGCAGCGACTGGTGCCAGACTTGAGAACAGCGGCGACAGCTTCGTTGTCGGTCTGGAAGCGGATACGCTTGCGACACCACTGATCGCCCCACGTGGCACATGCAATGCAGATGGGATACAGCTCCTTGAACGTAATGCAGAGCGGAGTGTGTTGTGGTGACCAGGTGTCAGCGAACCAATGCGTGCCGTAAACGATTTTGTGTAGGCAGAAGAAGAATTTGTTTATGTTAAAATTGTTTGTGAATTTAGATCAGTAGTTCTCGTTTGTGATTGCATGGTTACTTTCTAGTGGTGAATTTATCGCATCTGTTGTCACCTGATATCGTTGATTGATGTAATGTTTCTTTCAGCTCTCATTTTCTCGCTCTAGTTAGGGTCTAACTTATTACTTGCATTGTGCGTATATATATTGAGTTAAGAGCTATTGTTGATTTGCCAGTAATCCTCTGATGAGATGGCGACGAAAACGTTTAGGAACAAGCTTCTTTATTTACATGAAAACAAGTTTTGCTAATGGTGTTTGTACTGAGTGCGCAGCTTACTTGATTTCGGCTTGTACAATTCGTTCTCGCAAAGCTTCCCCCTTCTTAACATATCTTTGATATTTTTGACCCCCCAAGTTGGGTGGTGTGCTGCTTTGCTGCTTCGAATTGTAGTTAGACCGCTTTGTCAAATCGCCTACTGGTCTCGTCATCGCCCAGTTACAATCGACATTCTTTGTTCCGTTGGGACTGTAGCTTGTGCTCGTTTTCGTTGCGCTTGCCTTCCCCTCTTTGGTCTTTCCATAACCTTGAACCTTCCCAGTTGGAAGGCTGTCGGTTAGCGCTACGGAGATGTGTTGAAGCTAGGTGTCAGGACGTCGAATGTCTCAGTACTCTGTCGGTTTTGTGCCTAGTTGTTGCACTTTCTGACTGTATATAGTATCTAGTTACAGTGGTGGAGAGTTACTCTTAACTCGTTTCCATATGTCCTTTTCCTTTCGACTTTTATTATTGGCTCAATACCCGAGTTTCAAATAATAATAATAATAATAATAATAATGCTTTTTTTGCCTAGCCTAGAGTCATCAAGGTGGTAGACGGTGTCGTATTACCCTCGAATGCAAATATAAAGTTTATTTCTTTCGCTCAGGGCCCTACGCTATGCTTTTTTGCCTAGCTCATCATGCATGTTATTCGAACAGATGGAAACTTTTTGCAATACAATGATTTAGCCGATCAATTCATTGTGGCATGGTTGGGCATTGTAGCCGCCATGGTTGACGCAAAACACTATTTACATACACAAGCTCGGGGAGCAAAAATCTCTCTGTCCCTTAAGCTGCGACATACCAACTAAAGTACAAAACCATGCCCTTCACACCAGCTGACTTACACACATGGCCCTTTTCATGAACCCAGACCGTGAAAGGGATTGGTCTACTATAACGCATGTACGAAGTCACTAGATTACACCCGCACTAGAGATGAAGGCGAAAGCTGTTGCCGAAGAACGGCAAATGGAAAAGATGCCAGGCGCTATCCCGTACCTGTACCGTACCGTACCATCAATGACAGCTGGCCACAATATTCAAATGCAAGGTCATAACGTGAAGCAACTTGGAAGAATGAGTATGTATGTGAAGTGTATCGGGAGAATGGATGTAGGGCGATAGTGCGGGTTCGAATCTCAGGTTATGTGTGACAAAATACGAGAAATGAAAAATTTATAACATCCCCATGCTTTTTTGCCTAGGTCATCAAGGTGGTAGACGGTGTTGTATTACCCTCGAATGGAAAGAGAAAGTTTATTTCTTTCGCTCAGGGCCCTACGCTATGCTGTTTTGCCTAGCTCATCATGCATGTTATTCGAACAGTTGGAACTTGTGTGACTTTTTTCCAATACAATGATGTAACCGATCAGTTCGTTGTGGTATAGTCGGGCATTGTAGCCGTCATGGTCGACGTAAAACACTATAAGACCGTGTTGTGTCCTGCTCAAGGCAGACCAACTCTTCGAAAGATGAGAATGAATCATCAGTAAAACGCAATGGCTTTTAAAGGGAAGCTGGCTGCAAAGGCGGCTTGAAAGGTGACATGTGAATGTGTTATGTGCAAGGCGCCAGAGGTACAGCAGTGCAGGGCCTAGGGTGCGAACAGTAGCACTAGCAGCCTGAGTGCCAAGACCCATGCAGGGAAAGGTGCTACAATATCACCACATGCCCCCTCGGCTTAAGTGCGACTTGGGAGCACTAACACAAAGAAAATCCTGAAACTGAAATTCTAAAATCACAGCGTAGCGCACAAGCAACAAGGAAAAAGCAAGAGAAGCATGCCCAGTCAATCTATGCACGTGGCCGGAGGAACCGTCTGTTCCGCCAGAAGCTGGACCCCGTCACTGTCTGCACTGTGTAGCTCCGTCCTCTTCTCGTGCATTTTGTGACCGTTCCTTCCATATCCCAGCGTTTTGAAGACTGGTTCTGGATCCATACCTTATCGCCTACGTGCAGAGGGGGCAGAGGTTTGCCAAGCTGGGATGAGACCTGCTGGGGAGCACTGCGACTGTGGGCAGCGTACTGCTGCAGATTTGCAGGAAGTGTGGGAACCTTGGTCCTCGTTGGCCTTCCAAACAGCAGCTGGGCCGGGCTTGCTCCTCCTGCACCAGGCGTGTTACGCCACTCCAGCAACCCTTCTCTGAAGGCACTGCTGTTATAGGCGTCACCTTTGCCAATTTTCATTAACCTCTTTAGCGCGCATGCATTTGACACTGCCCCACGCAGTCAAAATTGGGCAAAATTGAGATTTTTGAAAATTCAGTTTATTGACTTCTGTCCTGATCACACAGGACTATGAGGTTCAGAAAAGATGAAAACAATGATATTTACAGGATTTAGAGGGATATGTACACGGAAAGGGAGCAATTGAAAAAACCCGAAATCTCAAGATTTTGACAGAAATAAATGAAAAATTAAAACTTCTCGCATGTGTGATAAATTCTGAAACATGGAGTGGCACATAGGCCAGGCATGTCCACGCAGTCCAGGCAGCAGATTGTGACCATTTTTCTAACCCCATTGTGTGAGCATACGACACACCGGCGCTGCGACTTGCCCTCAGGCTTGCCGCAAGAGGCAGGTACGGGTGCGGGGTAGTGACCCTTGCGCCCACCAAGCCTGGAGGACACGACTAGGCCACGAGCAGTGGCAGGAGTGGCAGGAGTAGCAGGTGTGGCAGTAGCAGCGGTAGCAGCAGCAGGGACAACTGGTGTGGTAGGTACAGGGCCAGCAGCATCCGCAGGAGCAGGGTTGGCAACAGCAACATCATCAGCAGCGGCGGGACTCGTGCCATCCGCAAGCAATGCAGATAATACAGATATAACATATTCATGGTGTGGCATACTCTTGGACTTTTTATATAATATATATGAATTCAATAATGCTTCTTCGATAAAATGTGCACCTATTTTTTTGTACCACTTCATGGATTTTCTCAATGCACTGTAGTACGACAGAAGAGCATCATTGCGATCCACACCGCCCATGTACTGATTGTATTGGTGAACAAGGTTGAGTTTGTGAACCCGTTTCCTGGTTCGGTCGCGTTTATTCGTTGCAATAACATTAGGCTTGAACAAATTGGTGAGAAAATATACTTCTTTGGTGTCCGATAGTTTTACAAATAATTTACTGCCCATTGTACGATATGCAAACGATCCGCGTTTCTTCAGCTTGAGGTTCACCAACCGCTTTGGAAGGCCACGCCTATTCTTTCTAATTGTTCCACACACTCCGGTCTTCCTGGTCTCCAAGTATTCAGCCAGCTCAATACTAGAATAAAAGTTATCTATGTATACGTTGTAGCCTTTGTCTAAAAATAATGGATCTAATAAATGGACAACTACGGCACCAGATTTGCCGACTTTCTCTACTAAGCCAGGCTGATAGGCATGATCATCTCGGCCAACATAAACAAAAAAGTTAGACATATAACCACTAGACTCACACAGAGCATATATCTTGACACCAAATCTTGCTCGTTTCGAGGGTATAAACTGCCTAAAATCTAGTCTACCCTTCCATGGCACTAATTCTTCATCTATAGAGATATGTTTATACGGAATGTACACGGTCTGAAATTTATCCTGGAAAAATGTAATCAACGGCCGAATTTTCCTAAGCTTGTCGGTTCTAGCCGTCTCGTCTTCATTGTTTGCAAAGTGCAGAAAACTTGCAATACACATCCATCGGTCGCGCTTCATCGAGGCGGGGAATAAAGGGGTGAAAATCAGAGGGTTCCTGTTCCAATAGAGATCGATTTCTGGCTTCCAAATAAATCCCATCAGCAAAAATAGAGCAAAGAACACTTTCATTTCTTGTACGCTAACGTCTACCCATTTCCTAAATCTGCTACGAGCTGGGAGTGTGTCACGGTGTGCATTTAGATATTGCTGGGCAAATCGATTGGTCTCAGTGCAGAGCAATTGCCAAAATTGTAAAGTAAAAAACAGGCAAAAATAATGATATGGCTCAGCATTTTCTGGCACTGGCACCTTGATACCGGGCTGGGCAGTGAACGAGTCTTGCAAGGGCTGGTTTTCTTCCATCTTCCATTGCCCTAATACATCACAACACGAATAATGTAGGAAATATCAGGCCACATGATGCCCTACAGTGTAGGAAGGCTGATGTACGTCTCAAATACTCTGGAATTTAGGCAACATTTTGTTTGAAAATTCTCTAGTTACGATATGCATAACGCCAAACAGATCTTGAACGATGGCCAGGAATATTACAGTAAGACTACTTTCAACAAAGGTACAAACCCACGTATAATAGTTTTACTCAGCTCAAAGTGCAAACACAGCGTACTCAAATTCACACGAACAAATAAATACTATTGAAAAGATAATTACCTTCGCTCCCATCGTCTCCTGCGGCAAGCTGCTCCTGGATGTGGACATGCGACCTCTCGGACGCCTGTTCATCATCGTCGCTCTCCGTGCCACTAGTACTACTGCTGCTACTGTTGTCACGGACGTCCGCCGGCTGCGCTTCATTCGCAACATCGATGTCCGCGTGCTCCGCGACGTACTCATCGACACTGGCGCTTGCTCCGCCACTCACATCAGGCGCAGTTTCGTTCTGAACTCTGGCCCTTGCTGGCGTCCATAGACCCTCCTCGTCGCTGTCGCTACTCACTGACGGCTCCACATCGCTGTCTGAACTCAGAAACAGCTCGTGGAGCGCTTCGTCCACAGTTCTTCCTCTCGCGCGGCGCAGCATTTTCAACCAAAATGTTCTCGCCTGAAACTATTCCCCGTGCGTCTCCTTTCGTTCGATTTTTCCCGCCTCGAATCACGTGCCGGTTCCAGGCAGCCCCCAGCAGCCCGCGAACAGCCAGCGGTCCACGACAGAGCCACTGGGACTCGATACGGACCCCACGATCACGATAGGCAGCTTCGCTCACCAGCGTCGTACTAGTACGACGGTCGTGGGGCATGCAACTAATGTGCGTCGTACTAGTACGACGCTCGCGCTAAAGGGGTTAATAAGTGCTTCATGGCCTTGACCGCCGCCTCAGCCGCGCCATTTGACTGAGGATTGTACGGGCTGCTGGGGTCGTGGCAAATGTTCCACTCTGAGCAGAACGAAGCGAACGCTGAAGATCTGAATTGCGGCCCACCATCCGTCGTGAGGCGCGTAGGAACGCCAACGTCCGACATCCACTGAACGAGATGTTTGGTGACGTCAGACGTGGTAGCCGACCTCCCACAACGCCCAACAAATGGCCAGCCGGAAAACTTGTCGGTGAGAACCAGGTACTCAAAGCCGCTTAGGGAGAAGAGGTCCGCCGCTGCATTTTCGAACGGTCTGGACGGACGACTGTCAGAGAGGAGCGGCTCAGAAGGTTGGGAGGGGAGCAGCGTGATGCAGGATCTGCAAGTCTGGACGACGTTCTTAACGTCATTGGAGATCTGGGGCCAGTACACTGCTTGCCTGGCCCTACGGAGTGTGCGGGTCTGTCCCTGATGAGAAGCGTGAAGTTGCTCCAGCGTGGTCTGGCGTAACCTTCTGGGAACGACAATACGGTGGCCCAACAACACTATGCCGTCCTCGACCGACAGGTCATGCCGAACCTGCCAGTACGGGTGCAGATCGAGGTCCAGAGCAGCCTTGTCCACCGGAAAGCCGTTCTTTACGGCGTTCAGCAGCTTGAGGTATTCCGGGTCCGTCGAGCCCTCCGCCCGCACCTTCGTAATGCCAAGGTCGGGGAGGACTGTATGGCCTGTTTCCTCGTCCTCTTGCGACAGCTGACGGAGAACACAGTAGCAGTGCTCGATTTCTTCCTCACCAGCTTCATCGTCAGGGTCTGGTGCACTTACTGGGTGTCACGACAGGCAATCTGCGACCTTGTGATCGGCACCCGGTCTCCACTGAGCCACGAACCGAAAAGGCGTCAGCTTCTCCCGTAGTCGCACGATTCGTGGAGACGTCAACTCATCCAGCGTCTTAGCATTCAGGATAGGAATGAGCGGCTTGTGATCGACTAGCAGCTCGAAATCAGCACCGGCCAGGAACAGTCTAGCCTTGTGGACTGCCCAGACCACCGCCAGCAGTTCAATCTCCGTTGCAGAGTACCTGGACTCGGTCTCAGTGACGTGCCGTGAAGCACATTGCACTAGACGCCACCGCCCGTTCACTTGCTGCTGCCACAGTGCCATGCCGAGACCGTTTGACTGCGAGGCGTCTGTCTCGAGACGAAGCGGCTGTGCAGGGTCGAAGGTAGCCAACACTCGAGGGCTTACCAGCTCCTCTAGTATAGCTGTAAATGCCTGCTGCTGCGGATCCTCCCAGATAAACTCATTCTTTGGAGAGAGCAGAGAGCGGATCGGGGATAGAAGCTCCGCTAGTCGCGGCGTGAACGCGTCGAACTGCTGCACGAGTCCACAGAAGAATCGGATATCAGTGCGGTTGGTAGGGATTGGAAAGTTGTGTAGATCCTCCACCAAGCTTCGATCAGGACTGTAGCCGTCCGGCGTCACCACGAATCCGCAGTACGATGCTCTGGGTGCCGCAAAGACGAATTTGCGGCGGTTCAGTGTGATTTGGTTCTCCGAGCAAAGCTTGAGCACATTGCGAACCCTTTGGGTGTGCGCCTCAAGCTCAGTGTCGTACACGATGACATCCTCTACCACTTTCTGAAGATTCGAAAACCCGGCGAACACTTCGTCTCCTCTCCGGTTGTGTTCGTCACCTGCCGACACCAAGCCCACGACGTTCCGCTTGAAACGGTAGGCACCCCATGGCGTCATGAACGTTGTGAGCCTGGTGCTATCGTCGTCGAGGGGTACCTGCCAGTAGCCATGGCGAGAATCTAGGGTGGTGAAGTACTGCATCCCCATTGGGATCGACGCGACGACTTCCCGAGGTACTCGGGTTGGGTATGCCGGCCTCTTGACCCATTTATTTAGACCCGTCAGGTCCACCGTGATGCGCGGCTCACTGGAATTCTTCTTAGGGACCACGACCAGTGGGTGGCACCAAGTGTATGCTTCGCCGATAGGCACCTTCTCAATGACGCCCTTGCCCACCATGTCGGACAGCTGGTTCTGCACAGCGTCCCGCCACCTGAATGGGATGGAGCGAGCGTGATACAGGCGGCATGGCGACGCGCCATTGATGAGCTCGATGCGCATCGGCTCACCGCTCATGGCCTTGAGCGGGGTATCACAGAACACTTCTGGAAACTCTTCCAGCAAGGTACGTCGGATTTCCTCAGCCGCCGTCGACGCAGTACCTACTGACGTGTCTGCGACTTCGGATGCTTGCTTCCGAGGGATGGAGATGTTTGCCACGCTTTGTACCCTTAGACGGGAGTGAGGCCATCCATCCTCGAGAAGCCGCAACTTCATGCACGTGTCCTTGCTGAGCAGAGGTCTCTTCAGCTGCCGGAATACGTGCAGGGTCGACACGGCGGTAGTGTCGCTCAAAGACAACTGAGCCTCGAGCTTGCCCATGGAATCCAAAGCTGTACCGTTAGCTGCCTTGACATCAGCTGTGTCCGGCACTAGATTCATCCTGAGGCTTGGGTCGATGCCATCCAGGTCGGTAAGACTGATGGCGTCCACATCCGCGCCCGTGTCCGGCAGCCACCCGATAGCGCATGACGATCCTCCCTTGATCGCGATGCCAACCGTCACCAGCTTGTTCCTAGAAGGACCAGCTTGGTTGAAAAACAGCGAGTCGACAGACGTCGTTCCTGGTGAGGGCGAGGTCCGCTGTCGACAAACCCTAGCAAAGTGACCCACCTTGAGGCACAAGCGGCATGTCTGGTTATAGGCCTTGCATTGGCCCTTGGGGTGAGTCTCCCCACAAAACCTGCACGTGCCTACGTCCAATTTCAGCGTCTTTGCCTGCGCCTGCTGACGCTTGTAAGTGGACTTAGCTGCCGCCGCCAACGCCAGGTCGGGCAGCTGCTCACCGAGGCCAGATTCCGTATCGGTAGAGGATTCGTATGCAGAGCATATCTGCATGACCCGATCGAGCGATAACTCACTGGCATACTCTTCTTCGAGCACCCGTCGTTGCATCGCTCGATCCCTTAGGCCACAGACGAGCCTGTCGCGGAGCCGGGTTTCCCGAAGTTGGGCCTCATGGCCGCACAGTGACCCACATCTGCCGCACTGCAGAATATCTGGGTAGCTGCACGCATCATGCAGTTGAGAAAGACCCGAGAAGTACTGGCTGATACTCTCACCTTGTCTCTGGCTCCTGCCATGGAAGGCCTTGCGGTCCAGTAACGGGTTTCTTCGCTTTCTCAGGAAAGCTTCCAGCTTCTGGATGGCAACCCGCTCATCATCGCCGTCGGCTATGGGAACTACGCCCGCCTGCCACAGCCGCACCCAACCATCATTGAGAGCTGTACGGAGAACTGCTTGCTGTGTAACTGTACCTGCGTCTCTGCATAGCCCAGCCAACGACACGTAGTCAGACCACTTGACATCCGCTCTGTCAACCCGTCGTTGATTGCTGCTGCTTCCTCAGCCTTGGCCTTGACAGAGGTTCGTGTCTTTCGCTGCGCCATGTTGTGTCCTGCTCAAGGCAGACCAACTCTTCGAAAGATGAGAATGAATCATCAGTAAAACGCAATGGCTTTAAAGGGAAGCTGGCTGCAAAGGCGGCTTGAAAGGTGACATGTGAATGTGTTATGTGCAAGGCGCCAGAGGTACAGCAGTGCAGGGCCTAGGGTGCGAACAGTAGCACTAGCAGCCTGAGTGCCAAGACCCATGCAGGGAAAGGTGCTACAATATCACCACAGACCGCTTTGCCAACATAACCAGTTACACATGTGATAATTATATCATAAAATGATTTTATATAACCCAATAAATTCTGCAATTACTTTTGCCTAACTCATATTCAAACTGATTGAAACGTTTTTGCGATACAATGATGTAGCCAATCAATGAAAAAAAAAACATTTCCATCAGTTCTAATAACATGCATGATGAGCTAGGCAAAAAGCATAGCGTAGGGCCCTGAGCTTCCAAGCTCTCTCGTTGCTTCATTAAAATTGAAATATAATTTTTAATTATTGTGAAAAGAAGGACAAAATGTTACGAGTTATGACTAGCTGTCCACCAACGTAACCAGATCTTATACAGTCAGCGAGTGCAACAAAATGGCACAAAACTGACTAGGAGTACTAAGACATTCGGCAACCACGAGTTAGTCATAACTCGTAACATTTTGTCCTTCTTCTTTGCACAACATCCGTTGTAAGTTCATTGGCTCACCATCCGAGTTAAATGATTTTTAATTTTTGTCATATTTTTCCCTTCTCTATGTGTAGGAGTATCGCACATAATAACCTGGTAAGTTTACCGGAAGGACTCGCTGCAGATTTCGTCAGTCTAAAAGATTCGTTGTAAGTTCATTTGAAGGGAAAATGCAATGATGCTGAAACTGCTGAAAAATTACTTCTGTGAACCTGATAGGACAATGCCTTTGTCACACCTATCATTTGTGACTCCCGGCTTATTGATGGATCGAGTCAATCATCTTTTTTCTAAAGGACATGATTTAAGGAGGCTCGTATCCAAAGCAGAAACTAGTCCTTTGAGCATCCCTCTCGGCAGGCTTGGAGTCGAAATATTATGACTGTTTGTCCCGCGCTAACCAACAGCCTTCCAACTCGGAAGGTTCAAGGTTATGGAGAGACCAAAGAGGGGAGGATAAGCGCAACGAAAACGAGTACAAGCAACAGTCCCAACGGAACAAAGAATGTCGATTGTTAGTGGGCGATGTCAAGACCAGTAAGATACTTGACAAAGCGGTCTAACTAAAATTCGAACCAGGAAAGCAGCACACCACCCAACTTGTTGGTTAGCGCTATGGAGATAGGTTGAAGCTAGGTGTCAGGACGTCGAATGTCTCAGTACTCTGTCAGTTTTGTACCAAGTTGTTGCACTTTCTGACTGTATATAGTATCTGGTTACAGTGGTGGAGAGTTACTCTTAACTCATATCCATAATGGAAGTTTCTGGAGGAGGAAGGAAACTGTACTTATCACCAATCTCACCGCGCCCAGCTCACTCAGCTACCGCGTGCAGCCTGAGCTGGGCGCCCTGCCGTGCAGTATGGAACTGTCCTCAAGCCAGTCACGTATTTGGCAGCCCAGTGAGCTGTCTACCTGATCGCAGCGTTTAGAAGCGCCAAATGCGGCAGGGCCAGTCTCAGGCTGGTCGCGTAAGCGGCAGGCCGGCGGGCGACCGGCAAGGCTGCATTCGCATTTGGATCACCGAAGTGATACAGGTGCTTCGACTGCACCCCGTGGTGCATCATGGAGGCATATCTGGGGCCCAGGCAGCCCGTAAGCGCACCACCGTATCAGGTATGCGCAGGTGGAGAAGCAGAGCAAGATGTGTGTCGGACACTCACCATCATCCGGTACAACCGGCACTCATTACTTGTTATTGCTTGCAGAAGGCCAGAATTTTTTCTTCTTTTCGCTCTTTCCCTTCTTCCAGGCATGGCTTCATGTTAGAGCAGTAAATAGCAGTTAGGGACTCAGCTGAGTCAAGCTGGACTCAGCGTGTCAAGTTTGGCATAATACAAGAAGCGCGCTATCCCCAAACAGTTGTGTGGTTATTGTGTGAGTGTACATGCAGGAGTCCGCGGTCACGTGAGGGGGGGGGGGGAGTGATAATGTCCTTTTCCTTTCTACATTTATTATTTGCACACCGCAACAGTTACTGCTACTTGCTAGTTGCGTATGTCCTCGGCAATGACTTGCCTTTCACTGTGCCTTGTAGAATTGGTACACAAAAGGAGAATGCGAAACGCAACCCGAGCTAGTCCCAGAAAATACATGTCATGTAGCCGCAGTTCGACGAAAACCTGATGCTACAATGAGCGATCGTGATGTTTCACAGGTAAGAGCTCGCCAGGCAGGTAACACCGAGAACATACCACACAGAGCTGCTGATCGGATGGAGGTGAACGGGACCCACAAATCCGCCAGGCGTTAGTCGAGGGCCACTAAAGACCATGTTTCCACTGGACCAGTTCCTCCATGATGGCGAAATGCGCTGCCACAAGAACACCAGTGAGAATGAAAGCACAGCACCGAACACCGCGGGCGAACTGAGGAGAGAACACTGAACAATCTGTGCACAATGATTTTCTCTTATACGACACGCGTTGCTGTTCTGCTGCATGCATGCGTTTTCTTGTTGTTTGATCCTCCAACATTTTCGCGCAAGAGGTTGCGCGCCGCTGGGACTCGGGGTTACTACAATCAGTACAGAGCATCTCCCCCCTTGGTCAATTTGGACAATCTATTGCTTCACATTTTCAGGCCCTGGCGAAGAAATTTACTGAGACGTTTTTGGATACTCCTTTCCAATACTGTACTATATCTCACGAAGGTTACGCATACGCTCTGGCACACCCGTGTGAATAATGAAAAACGTGTTTCGATAGATCTTTTGCAACACATGTCGTCTGTGCCTGGGCCAAGTCCCAGCCTCGTAGTGCTGCTAACTCCTTCAAACACCCCTACTTCGAGCGAAAATGCGACGAAATGCTGACTGCTGATTGGTCAAGCTGGCGTTTTGGGGCACGTGCACCACCCCCATCTAATCCACGCTTTTCTACTCTACTGTGAACCCTGAACTTGGAAGGCACTTTCAAAGGAACATCCTTACCAAATTTGTAGGAAATCCATACATGCAGGACCAGAGAGTTAAAACATTATGCTATAATTATTATCTACTAACACCAACAGTAACTGTACAATCATCTCATGCGATAGCATTGCATGACACTCACCGACGGTACTGACGTTCTACACCTATTGGGGCAATCAGCTCTAGCACATCGTGTCTGCACACTCCAACAGCCTTCCAGCTTGGAAGGTTCTAATTAAGACAGCATGTCTGAGAAAACCAGAACATTAATTTTGTGCAAGTTGATATCTCCAATTTCGCCCAAATTTTGCAGGTAAGTTTCCTTTGGGTTGTAGATCGACTGTGCAAAGCCCACGGCAAATATTCTGAAGGGAACCGTGAAATTGGCATACCACTCAAAAAAGGTCGAAAAATCACATGATTCATGGAACTACCAACGAGGGACACCACAGCATACAAGAACAAGCTACGAACAAAACTCCATCAAGCCAACATTGCCTTACCTTGGGGCAACACCGCTTAGCCACGCCAGCATCCCAGAAGATGAGGGCAAAGAAAGTGACTGAATTTTTGCGTGTAGTTTTTTAGTTTAACGGCAAGAGGAAGGATGAAATCACATGCCTCGTCACCCAACAATGCCAGGTCTCGTAGATCAGGGTTCATCAGTTATTCCGAGTCACCTTGATCAAGAGCACATGCACTTACATGGATCTTCCGTTGATCTAGATTGGAGCACGTGTATCTTGATGTCCAGCTCAAGAGCACGCTGGTCACGTTGTAGGCCTTCCAGCCGGGACTTTCCCTCAACATGCAGCACAGGGACCAGGGTGAGTAGGGTCAAATCATGTAACTTCGTTGTTCATGACGTAAGAAATCTGGGTGCATGCCATACCTCATGCAACCAATGTAGGCCGCGCGCTGGTCAACTCCAAGCGACCTTGATGGCATGCTTGACGATCATTCCTTGCTGTTGCAGATCTACAGAGCATCAGCATGTAAACTAGCCACGGTTCCTGTTGAACCATGTTCGGGATGACCGAGGTTAGTGTATAAAAATGTATACCTGTTCTTACTGCAAGAGGGAATATCTCAAAGAATTCTTGCCAATGTAATAGGGCTAGCGCTCGAACGATAGTTACTGCAGGTTCTGAGCAGAGCATGCAGGAAACATAGTGCGTCTTACCTCCTCCATCATGGTCCATTCCGAATAGCACCGCAGAAACGATCGTGACCGTGTGAATTGTGTAATAAACCAGAAAGCACTATTTCACGTCTCGATGCACGTGATTTCATCATTCCTCTTGCCGTAAAATTCAAAAACTACACGCAAAAATTCAATCACTTTTGCAACAACTGTTGCACCGGAAAATGTTGGTTGTGCGAGGACAAGCTTGTCGTTTGGAGTGACAAGTGATCACCGCTGCTTTTCCTTGTCAGAGTCAACAGTACACTTTGTTCTGCGGCTTTGGGAGGAGTGTTGGAGTAGAAACGGCTGACTAGAAGTCTCGGAGGGGCGAGCTTTCCTGCGCAGGTATGAGTTTGGACGTATTTCAGCATGGTGGAGTGGAAAAATTCAAAATTGTTTATTTCAGGAAAACCCAAAAAAGGATGATGGGGGACATGTCCTCAGTCCTAGAATAGGTGGTCTACTATCTGCCGGTGTATAGTTTTTGCTTATTGAGGACGTAGCTCGCTGTTTTATCAGCACTCGCAATTTGCTATTTTCAAGACGACCATTTGTTGCATCAATGCATGATGGCCCTCGTCTTCTGGGATGCTGGCGTGGCTACGCAGTGCTGCCCCAAGAACTCTTCTAAGGTGAGGCAATGTTGGCTTGATGGAGATTTGTTTGTAACTTTTTATTGTACGCTGTGGCGTCGCTCATTTGTAGTTCCATGAATCATGTGATTTTTCGACCAATTTTTTAGTGGTATGCCAATTTCTAGGTTCCCTTCAGAATATTTCCCACGGGATTTGCACAGTCGATCTACACCCCAAAGGAAATTTACCTACAAAATTTGGGCAAAATTGGAGATATTGACTTGCACAAATGTTCTGGTTTTCTCATATATGCTCTCTTAAGTCATAGAAATAACATCCACGACTAGAGGACCTGGTGTGGAACAAGATATGGTGGCGGCGGATACACAGTCAACATGCGATGACATAGCTCTGACACCAACAGTCGGCTCGTCACAGACAAACCCATGACCAATGGCTACCAGCTCGATGTGTCTATGACCCCGCCGTACATCTGTGGACTAAACTGTCTTCTTTGGCGGTGGCGGCGGGTGGGCTATTGAGTTGGTTGGAGGAGGCAACCAGAAGCGAGCACGGCAGTCAAAGGAAGAAGAGGAGGACGAGGAGTATGGGGTTGAGTCGGTGGAGCAGGGAGGAGGTGACCAAAAGCAAACACGGATGTCGGTGGATGAAGCAGATGGCGATGAAGTTGGTGACGTCAAGTTTTTGTTGTGACCCAGAGGTGGATGGCAAGAAATCTGCAGTGCACTGGCATTTGGCAGGTCACCTTGATTGTTGTCATTCATACTCAGATTCTTCTTTCCCTGTGTTGTGTTGTGCGGGTCATACTCATATTATGTGGCGTAACGTTGTAGAGGCAATCTTCATGCACGTGTACAAGCCAGTGTTGTGTGTACAGAAGGAAAGTGTTATCACCCTCGAATTGTTTATATCTAATTCATGCTAAACAGTATTATGGAAGCGACGGTGGACTCGGCACTTGAAGGCTACTGAAGGCCCAAATCACCTGGTCACCACGCCAGCAGGCGACAACTTTCACGCCAAGGTTCAACTCGAGTTCAACTCGAGTGACAGGACTGCACCCAAAAATGTCAAACAGGCTAGTAAGTTGTACCCTGCAGGCACAGTGACCAGGTGACTGGTGTACGCAGGAGCACGTGACCACTTGTTCAACCATGTTCGATTGGGAATAAAGGAGGAACGCTGCATCGCAGCCTTTTCGGACCAAAACCAGTCGACTCAGCGTCCAAAAGACTACAACATATGGGCCAATCGCGGTCATCCGTGCTTTTATAAGAACGAAATGTCGCTTTTAGTGACATTTTGCATACAAATCCCCATCTAGTAGGGCGCAGTCACCCAGTTTCGGTGGAAGTGCGCGAGTTCGATTGGGATTCAAGTAGGAAGGGAGCGTCTCAGCTTTCTCGGACCAAGACCATTCGACTCAGCACCCCGAAGACTACAACTGGTGAAATTTTAATTTTTGCCTTAAAACCCTGTGTCCTTTTGCCCAAAATGTATGTGAGGGGTACCTGCTTCAACAAATCCACTCACCATTCCCAAGCAGCTGATATTTTGTATGTACACTTTATGTTTTCCTGAAAGCTTATGATAATTGTGAACTAAAAATGCAGTTTGGGTTGAATTCCTCAGATAGGCGTGGCTAAACAAGAGTATCAAAAATGATTTTTTGGCAAAAATCGGCAAAATTCAAAGTTCAAGTTCTTTTCTATGTATAATAATGTTCAATTTGTACAAGTATGACCTGGAGTAGCACCCCTGGCATGTTGGGCAAACACGGAGCATTAGCCAGAGGGGTGCCAGTGGCGACATGCTCGACATTGCTCTCCTCGTTCTGCGCGGCTGTCGACCATGAGTTTGACGGCGCGCAGGTGACGGAGATCTGGACCTCTCTGGGATCGGACTACGTTCCCGCTCCTCGTGCTGCGGCATTCTAGCTGACCCTGCTGCTCCACAACGGGTAAGACACGGCGGTGGTACACTCTCTTCACCACATGAGTGCTGTTCTGCTGATCCTGCGCTCAAATCGGAGCGGTCGACATGTCCGACAGTTGGGTCGACGGTTACGACATCATAATCCGCGTCGTCATCAAAATCAGAATCAACACCTTCTACTAAGGCTTCGTCCAGTTCGTTCTCTTCATCAGAGGACATAGGATTGCCGCTTGGGTCACTCCAGCTATCCTCGAACAAGCGCTTCATCTGCATCAAGCGACCTGCGTGCTGCCATGTCGGAAGTTACGGCGCAAGCAAACTTTGACTTTGATTTCCTGAAATTTTTCAATGATGGCAACTAGCCCCAGCGACCCGTGTATCATCCTCTACATAGCATAGGCTGTGTCCACGTGAATTTTCATGTGGATCGGGTGATCCACGTAGCTTCCAGGTCGCTTTGAACATGCGTGGGTTGAACCGTACACAGGTGTACGGTTCAAGTATGGGCGAAAGGACAAAGGGTTAAACAGCGTAAAATGAGGGTGAAATGGTCATTTTGCAGTTTGCACTTTTTGCGAGCGTGACCTTTTGGAACCATGTCAAGTGATGTGAAGTTATGCCGTTGCAGCACTGTATAGAAGCTATTTAGGTAATTGCACATCTTTGGCCAAGTATCCGTTGTGTCAATTGGATGTGGTGAGTATGTCATGCATTAAAATGTATGACAAATGTTTGTTTGTTTTCTCTTCTCCTTGAATAGATATATGGAACGTAATGGACTGAGAACTTTAAAGACGGGAGTATTTACAGGTCTTGTCAACGTAAAGAAAATGTAAGTTAACTTGAAGGGAAATGCCAATCTGCTGAAACTGCTGCAAACAGTCTTTCTGTGCAAGCTACCGCTGTTTAATGCTGTTGAACCTGATGACACAATTGTTTTGTCACACCAGGCATTCGTGACTGCTGACCTGTTGATGAATAAAAGTCAATAGTATCGTTTCTTTTCAATAAGGATATGGTTTCAATGTTTTACTATCCCCTTGGGTAATGTCATTTCTCTGTAGCCATCCACAATACCCATACATCGTCACAACACTCTCCAAATGGTGTCTGGACTATACCCATCACTAGAAGAGATACTGTTTAGCCCATGTCTTAGATACCGTTTAGCCCATGGCTGGCCACGACCCTGCTTGGGAATGAATGGCCCAGCGTAGTCGACTGCAATGCGCGAGAAGGCTCTTAGCGGCAATGACACGCGGACAGTTGGTAGCGGTGCCATGATCAGGGTACCTGGTGTCGCCGTTCGTTGTCGACACAGATTGCATTTCTTCTCGTACGCCTTGATCTCCTCTCGTCTACCAAGCAGCCAATAACGACGTGACAACATGGCTAGGGTGTGAGTCACTCCTGCGGCATGGCTACTCTCCTCGTGGGCTTCACGTACAATGAGCTCAGTCACCCAGTGTCCCTTCGGGAGAATAATATGGCACCTGGCCGTCTCTTCTAGGATCTTGGCGTTCCTCAATCGTCCGTCCACACACAGTAGCTGGTCTCCCATGAACGTAGGTCATAGCTTCACAAGCTTGCTCGCCACTGGAATGGGCTTGCCGGGTTTCAGTAAGCGATACTCATTCAATGCTTCATTCTGAGCTGTCGCAATGATAGCAGATCTGCTGCTCTCAAGCTCGTCAGCAGCCAATGGACCTGTTTCACAGCATTCTGGCATCTCGCGAAAATTCTCGACGAACCGCATTACCCATGCGCGCCGTCGAACAAGACGTCACAGGCTGGAAAAGCAGGCTGGGTCGAGCTTCCAGGGTGTCACCTCCTCATCATCAACCGTCATGACGTTGGCTACTGCTACAGGAGCATTGGTAGTATTCTTTCATTTCCTTTTTTCTATACGAACGTCCACTACATTCCCGAATATGTGGGAGAAGTGGTGGCGGGGCAAGGCTGCTCTGGCGACCTCAAAGGTCTCGGCGTCTACGCAGACAAAGCGCACCATAAAAATCTTCTGCTCCAGGTTGGCTGTCGACTTCACTTCCGGAACACGTTGAGCCGGCTACTCGGCTTCACTCTTGCGGACAAATTCCGGAGCTGACCACCAGAGGGTGTTGCCAAGGAGAGTGCAGGCTTTTGTTCCACGCGACAGAACATCAGCGGGATTCTGCTTAGTCGGAGAATGGGACCACTGGGGGGGGGGGGGGGTGAAGCTACGTGCGCGTTTCCTGATCCAGTAGAGCACGTTGAGGCTGTCTGTCCATAACACTCCATCCTGGATGGCTAGGTGGAGAACATCAGAGGCCCAAACTGATAGCTGAATGGCTAAACATGCTGCCAACAGCTCCAACCTAGGAATTGACAGAGTCGCATGGGGAGCAACGCGTGATCTGCTGGAGATAATGGCTGTCGAGGCCTAAGCATCACTGTATGTGCAGCGCAAATAACCCACTGCTCCATAGGCTGCCTCGGATGCATCCGCAAACACATGGATCTGGCAGCTGACAAGCTTGCCATTGCCGGTTTTCTGCAGGCAGTGTTGAATTTGGAGGTCCGACAAACTGGTGATGTCAGCATACCAATCGGTGACATGGTTCTTCAGCTTGTCTGGAAGTGGGTTGTCTCAGTCGCTGCCGTGGAGCCACATGTCCCGAACCAGCATCCGTGCCTGTACAACAAAAGGGGCCACAAGCCCCAGTGGGTCGAACACGCTGGCCATGGCGCTCAGGAGGGAGCGCTTGGAGACATGATGGGCTTCCGGCACAATCGGCTTGCAGGTGAAGTCGGTTGTAGCTGACCATAGCAGCCCAAGCGTCTTAATGCTTGGGAGGTCGGGACAATCTAGGTCAATCTGGCTGGCTCTATCCTCCTTCAGAAACCTGGCCATGATCGTCTGGGAATTAGAAAGCCATTTCCTACCGTAGATGCCGGCTTTCCTCCAGCGTCCCGAGAGCTGTGTGTAGAGTTCCAAACCCTCATCGTCATCCACTGCAGAATCAATTAAATTTTCCATATATGATAATGACTACATAGTCTCGGCTGCCAACTATAACTGGGACTGATGCGACAGGGCATGCTCCTGCGACACAAACTAGGCAATAAACGGTGACGCGTTAGCCCCAAACACGAGTCGCTGGAACTCGTAGACTCGCGGTGGAGCCGTTTCATCCATACCGCGCCACAGGAACCTGTGGTAGGGCCGATCATCTGCGCTTAGCCCAATCCTCAGGTACATTTCGGCGATATCACAGATGAGTGCAACCGGCTTCTGGCAGAAATTGGTGAGAACGCTCAGCAGTTGATGTTGCAGTTTCGGCCCCGGCAGGATTGTGTCATTCAATGTTATACTATCACACTTCGCTGATGCATCGAAAACAAATCGTGTCTTCATTGTGGCCTTGTCGGGTCGGAGCACGGCAAAGCGAGGCAGGAACCACTGTTGTCCAGGCTTTAGTTCCTCAGCCGGCACCTCTCTCACATATCCCTTTGCCACGTAGTCGAGCACGACCTTGCTGTAGGCTGCCACAGCCGCTGCGTCGTGGCTCCGGCGCTTCTTGTTCAGCGTAAACGCCTCATGGCAACTAGGAAGTTGTCGGGTAATTCGGCCGACCGTCTCGCCAAGGGATGCTGACTTCATAATGCCCGTCAACTTACTTTCAATGATTGCTGTGTGGCGTGTAGCGCTTCCTTGTCCTCCGACGACAGGATGGGCTGCTGCGGACTGGTTTTGCCAAACTCTTCGATCGCTCACAGCTGTGCAAGGCTGGCGTGGACATCCTTCGGCGCTGCTGGCGTTAGGCATGTGCTGGGGTCCGAGATGGCTCTGTGGTGAATTCTACCAACGCACATCCATACAAGAGTTGTTAGCCGCGCGATAGGTTCTCCTGGACCTCCGTGTACTTCCTGATGAGATGAGTGCAGGTCTGCACAATCGAGACCGATCAGCACATCAATCTGGCCCCGTTTCGCTGGAGCTGGGAATGGAATGGCGCTCAAATGCGGCCAGCTTTTTTTTCTGCCAGTTGACAGCGCTACTGGCACCCACCACTGAGTCGGTGGTGTAGGCGTTCAGCATTACATGTGTCTTGCTATCCAAACTCTATAACACCAGCATCACTGGTGTTGTTCCGAATACCTCCGTCCGTCCACTGAGCACCTTGACCGACAGGTTTTCGTCATCTCCCGAGAGACCAAGTTTGTTGGCGACACGTGCGCTAACATACGAATTGGTGCTCGCATCATCCACGAGAGCATTAAAGGGGAAGTGCATCGATTTTATCGAGTAGGGTCCAGAAGAAAGACAATTTTGATATCGGTTCGAATGGCATATCTCTCGCTTCCATACGATAAGCCAAACTTGCCAAATCGCCAATTGTATGCTCACATTGCCATAGCGACCAGCGCAGTGATGACGTATGAAAGGCTTAGCTCCTCCACAGAGTAGGTCGATCACTGCAGAAATTGGTCATTTTGAATTGCTTGTTGTATTCACGATGTGAAAGAAGTTCTGTGGTCAATGCTGTTAGTGCAGTGAACTATTTGTCGCCCTTCTCACGCATTTCCCTAGGCTGACTGTGCCTAGGAAATGGTTTCCTCCAGGACAAGATGCTTGGAATTCGCCGTCTCTCCCGAGACATTTTCAGCAAACTTTCAAACCTACGACCTTATTTCATTTGTCAATCTCCACCACCCGTCGCCTTACCTGGCTTCAGAAGATGTTACGAGAGATAGGAGAGTCGCCAGGAAGCATCACATTCATCTTCAGGAAGTGGAAAGAGCAAACGGCAGGGTCCTTGGTTGGGGGAAATGCTGAACGTCTGATTTGTCCCAACCAAGATTTCAGCATTTTGTTCGTCACTATTTTCGCTTGTCTGCTGGTGTCTCCGCACTCCAGCTTTCTCCTGTCGGTGTCACGTCCCAGTACACAACCGAGAGGACTACTAACAAACAGTTCACTGCACTAACAGCATTGAACACAGCCCCTCTTTCACGTAGTGAATTCAATAAACCAATTGAAAATGACCAAATTCTGCTGGGATCGACCTTCTCTGTGGTGGAGCTAAGCCTTTCGTACGTCATCATTGCGCTGGTCGCTATGGCAACGTGAGTATACAATTGGCGATTTGGCAAGCTTGGCTTATCGTATGGAAGCGAGAGATATGCCATTCGAACCGATATCAAATTGTCTTTCTTCTGGACCATACTCGAAAAATCGATGCACTTCCCCTTTAACTTGCAGCGTTGTCCCATTGTTTTCTACAGTAACAGGCACAGTCCTCATAGCCACAGCTGGAGTCGACAACTGCCTCGTTGATAGCATGGTGTTAATTGCGACGTCACCCGTTGCTGTAGGCTCAGTTCCAGACGGCGGCTGCCCGTCAGACGAAATTACTGGTCAGTGGGCGACACGCATTTTTCACAAAAAAAATGCGTTTCACCTGCTGGGAGAGTATGCGTGTACTAGAGTCTCATCCTGAGCACTTTTTTCCTTCTTTTTTTCAGCTCCAGTATAGCTGTATTTTTCATTGCAAAGCCGTCCTCGATTGTTGTGTTCGTTGTTCAAACAAAGTGGACATTCAATCATGAAGGCAGAGGACATAGGAGCCTGATTGGAGTTTCTCGTGGCATAGGCGGCCACACCGAGACACTTTGGGATTTTCTGAATATAAAATACCGTACGCACAATGCTGAGATCAATTTGTGCGATATCAAATTGTTTGTGATCTACCACATCGAGCAGAACGGGATCCAAACACAAGCTTACCGACGGTTAGGCTGCCGACTTGACTGGACAAATGATCCCTGGCTTCACCAGACGCCAGAAGTCGGACACCATGTCCTTTGCAGCGACGTCCATCTCCAAAAAGAACTCCATCTTCGTCGTGAAAAGGCTTGAAATACCCAATATTCAACCGAGATTCGCGGTCTCACCCTTTCTCAGATCGAATATTTTTTTGTTGTAGCAGTTGCAGGGCAGATCCCCGCCACTACTTCAACAGGGGATGGCTCCAAAGCATGCCTGGAACAAGCCATATCGAGGTTGCAAGCCACCCCTCTCAGCAAGAAGTTCGAAATTTCAATGGTGGAAGATATACTATGAAGAGATATTCAAAAAGTATGTTTCGCCGAGCGATCGCTCAACCTACGTCATTCAAACTTTGCAGGATGGTTCAGACGTACATGCCAGGCATGGAACCACAGGAATGATATCAAAGCTGACACGCAGAGTCACACACACAGCAGATTCGTGTGCACAGATACTTAAAAGGAATCCCTCAGGGATCGGTACTCGGCCCGCTGCTATTCCTCGTATATACGATGGACCTACCAGCAGCCTGCAACTCCCAAGCCACACGAAGCAGCCTCTTCGCCGACAACACTGCCTTAGTCGCTAGCGACCAATCAGCAGCGGCAGCAGAGCGAGCGCTCCAGTCCAGTGTGACTAAAGCCGCTACGTGGCTCGACACCTGGCACCTGAAAACGAAGACGGTCGTGATGACACTGTGCGGTGCTTTCCCCAAAACACTGAACAGAGTCCAGAGCCAGCGACACCTGGGTGCCTGGTTGTGATGAAGCCGAGACCCAAGGTCGGCAGAGCATCCCAGACCACGCCACCACTCCCCTCATTCATGGCTCACACATGACGGGTTTACGTAGCTCTAGTAAAAAATAAAAAAAATAAAATAAAAAATCATCAATCAGGCCGACTTGAAGTGGAATGCCCACATCCAGCACATCGAGAGCAAAGTTGCGCGCACTCTCCACCTCTGGAGACGGATTCGTGGACGTCTTTCACCCACCGCCCTGTCAGCACTGTACACCACGTATATACGCCCCGTTATCGAATATGGTTCTCTGGCTATGTCAGCTATGAATGTTCAGCAACAAGATACCCTCGAACGTCTCCAACGGCGGTCAGCAAAACTCTGCCTCCAACTCCCCCTCTTCAGTCCTTGGCACCACAGTTCATTACTCCGCCACATCACTTGGCCAATCCCGCCGGAAGCTCAAGCAGCTACTCTTTGCACTCATCATCGCTGTCAAACGATCCCCGACACACATCCAGGACAAGTTTTCGCAGGTTGTATAGTGCAGTTAGCTTTTTTTTGAGCTCCGTAGTTTTTCGCAGGTTTTGTAGGAGCCAGCCGGCAGCAGGCCGGTCTGGAGCAGGGTAGGGGCTGGATAGTTTAAAATTAAGTAGTAGATAGTTAGAGCGTTCCAAATGCCCACGTCCGGTGAAAATCGCAGGTGGAATTCGGTCTCTCCGAAAGTTCTAAAGAGGAACACGGGGACTTTCCACGTTCCACTGCACACGAAAACCCTCGAAGTTGCTGAAGCCCTGATTGAACATGGCTACTCCGACCTGATATCCGTGCAGCTGACCAGTAACTTGAGCTGCAAGGCCACGTTTCATTCCCGAGACACTCTGACACGACTTTGCCGAAACGGTTTCCATCTCATGTCAGTGGAAGTGCGCGTCACTCAACTGGTGCCTGATTCCGTGGAAATCCAAATTTACGATGTGCCTATCTGGGTCCAGGACGACGTTATTATCGAAAGCCTGGGTGTCTTTGGAGCGGCCGTTGGGCCTCTTCGTCATGGATTTGTCAAGACGAAGTCAGGGCTCGCCATTGCCACTGGTATCCGCTTCGCCACATTCTCTCTTCGCCCCAACATGCAGATTCCGTCGTATGTGAAAACATCTACGAACAACTTGTTTCGTGTACGTTATGACGGCCAGCCTGCAACCTGTCGTAAATGCTCCCAACCGGGACACATCGCTGCAGATTGCAAACTCGCCACAGGAACGACATACGCCAAGCGAACCGCGCACACCAGAACAAGCGCAACTGCAACTGTCGGAGGGCAACCTGGTGAACTTACCGTACAGACCGGAGTCCAAAACGAGTCGCCAGACTCGGCACGCTCCAGCATGCAGAAGGCCCAGCACCAGCCCGAGTACTCTCTCGAGTATTGGATGTAGTACGAGTGCAACTCCTGTGGGGTCAAATGTTGGAGAACCCGCAGTCAGCACTGAAGTGCTCGCAACGGATTTGAATTTGAAAAGTACGAAAGTCGATGAGGGGACTACTGACGTTACTTCAGCGTTGAACAACCTCACAGATACTGAGCCAGACATGTCGACCGCACAGGGATCGCTGTCAAGCATGACAGCACACCCCAGAACTCCCCTCGCGGACGTCGAAGTAGACATTGCAGAGCGAGATCTAGAACGGACAGAGAGACTCCTATCAGAAGTGGCATCAAACATCAACACTGAAGCGATCCACACTTGGTTCACGCCTGAACGACGAGGCAGGAATGCCAGCACTGAGTCCTCACCAGAGATGGCAACTGGGGGGAAGAAGAAGGATTCCCGGAAACCAACAAATCTAGCTCCAGGCTCACGATTTAGTCCGCTTGCCAGAGTCTATTCGTGACTTGAAAAAAAAAAAAAAAATGCAGAACTACAACTATAATGTAACACCCACAGCACCACCTACCTCCTCGACCCAGTCACTGCGCCTCCTGGTGACTAATGCTTTTAGCTTAGCAAACAAATTTGGAGAATTTGTCCACACTGTCACGCACCACAATGTAGACATCGCTGTTGTGACCGAGACCAAGTTTGATGCAACTATCATGCCAGCTAAAGAGATGCGAAAAGACCACCAACAATCTATTAGATCATGGCTAGTTCACATTCCACGTTGAAAGTACTGTCCCTGAACATCTGCAGCCTCCGCCAGAAGCTGCAGGATCTAATGCAACTGGCCTCTACTTGTGTGCCCAATGTAATAGCTGTCTCAGAAACTTGGCTCGATGGTACCATTACAACAGCAGAAATGTCCATACCAGGTTACACCCTACATCGCCTAGACCGTTGCGGGAACTTGGGTGGTGGTGTGTGTATATACACTGATGTCGGACTGAAATGCCACCCCCGGCCAGATCTTGCCACACAGGGTATTGAGTGCTGCTGGGTAGAGGTGAAGGCCAAGCCGAAGCCTTGTCTCATTGCCTGTCTGTATCGGCCACCTCATATGCGAGTGTCTTACTGGCAGGCCCTGGAAGCGACGTTCACTCGTGCGATGAGGGAGCCAAAGGATGTGATAATCTGTGGTGACTTCAATGTTGACTATAGCTGCCAGAGTGGTCAACTCTCCTATCTATCTGACATCGCGAATACCCTCGGACTGTCACAAAGTGTGAGTCAGGCCACAAGAATCGGAATTACGGGATCACAAACCACCCTGGACTTAGTATTTAGTACGTTGCTGTGCAGAGCCCCAACCATTGTCTCCCCAGTATCATTTAGTGACCATTCGGCTGTCATCTCTACCCTGGCAACCACTGCTGACTGTGCACCCCAGAGTGCTCAACCGCAGACTCGGCACCTCCGAGGCATCAACATGGAAATGCTTCGCAATGACCTCGTGGATGCAAACTTGTGCTCCTTGGATGGATCGTGTGATGAGATGTGGACTCGATGGCTGCAGAACTTCCTGGATATCCTAGACAAACATGCTCCTTTGAGGACCCGCCGCACCAAAACACGCAAACATGTTACTTGGATGGATGCAAACCTGCTGGCCACAATATCTAGTCGAAACCAGGCCCACCGCAAATGGCTACGCACCTGCAACCCTGTGGAGCTTTCCGCCAGACCAGACGTGATGTGAACCAGCTTAACCGACGACTCAAGGCCTGCTACTATCAGGATCAGTTTGCCAATGCGGAAGGTCAGCCAAGACAAACATGGAGAGTGATTAACCAGGTATCAGGCAGAACACGGACCCACACTGCTCCTCAATGCCCCCCGGATAACATCGGACAAGTGTTTGCGGACATCGTCACAGATGCGACTCGCCCAAAGGTGCTGTCCATCCCCTCTGGTCCGCATGCAAGTACTGACCTCTGCTGTTTCAAGCCAGTATCCATCGCATGTGTACGCAAGTTGCTCAGCAGTGTAGATACGACAAAGTCAACGGGCAGTGATGGCGTACCTGCTCTTGTACTAGCAGCATGCTCTGACCTTTTAGCTCCATCAGTAACTCTCATCTTCAACAAGTCACTTTCCGAAGGGAGATTTCCACTATCCATGAAACTTGCAAATATCACCCCTGTGTACAAGAGCGGCGACCCTACTAAGGCCACCAATTTCTCTGTTGCCTATTATCTCAAAGATCCTTGAGCGCATCGTACATTCGCAACTCACTGAATTCTTGACTACCCACAGCCTCTACCCAGATTGCCAGTTCGGATTCCGGAAACAGCACTCAACAGAGGATGCTGTTGTGATGGCATAAGAGGCCTTTGCCAATGCCAAAGACTCCGGACTCTCAACTTGCGCCGCCTTTGTTGACATGTCGAAGGCATTCGACAAGGTTCAACATGGCACCCTCATCCGCGACCTCTTCAGTATTGGTGTTGGTGGAAGTGTGCTGAATTGGCTGGCAGACTACTTAAGTGACCGGCAGCAAAGAGTTGTCATTGGGAACCAGCACAGCAAGGTATTCCAGCCCAGCAGTGGTGTGCCCCAGGGTTCCGTACTTGGTCCTCTGCTGTTTGTCCTCTATGTCCGTGGTGTGGCAGCTGAAGTGCAACCGTATGGTGTGCGGACAGTTCAGTTCGCAGATGACATCATGCTCTATATTAGTAGCAGGGACAAACATCAGCTGGAACGCAGTATGTCTTCTGCAGTTACACACCTGGCCAGATGGCTTGCCAGCAGGAACCTGGTACTAAACGAGAGTAAAACCCAGATTTTGTTCATCCCTGCCCATCGTTCTGTGAATCCTCGTGTCAGCGTTATGTGCTCTGGAGTTCAACTGGCACAAGTAGAATCCGCAAAGTATCTTGGTGTCCACATGGACCAAGATCTCAAGTGGACCACAATGGTCAACCAGATCGCCAAGCGAGCTGCCTGTAAAATAGCTGTCCTGTTTAGAAACAGGCGCTGCATGCCCCTCCCGTGCCGCATCACGTACCTGAAGTCCCTGATCCTTCCTGACTTCCTGTATGCTAGCAACTGTTTCTCTGCTGGCCTCACCTCACATCAGCTCGAGCGCCTAGAGCGGCTACTCAAGCGCGCAGTCCACTGTGTTTACAACGCTCCATTTGCATCCCCATCTGCGCCGCTGTATTGCCAATTGCGATTGCACTCGCTAGAAGTTATGTACTGCCACAAGCTTCTTGGCTACACTTGGCGCTGCCTTCAGGGTAAATGCAGCACATTGCTTACCGATATGTTCAGTCCTCTTAATGCCGGCCGTGCTACACGTAGTCAGGGAAATTGAGCACTTAAATTTCCAGTCACTAAGACATCCGCTGGCACACATTCTGCCTCATTCCAATGTGTATCACTGTGGAACAGGCTCCAGCCCGACATCAGGAAAATCCCACAGTACCACCGATTCATGCGATCCCTCCCAGCACATGCTGCTTTTCAGTAATGCCACTGCCCGCTGTATTATTATTTCCTTTACTGGCCTAACTGGCTTTTACAATGACGTAATACTTTACTACCCACTCTACTCAGTGTCATTACCTTCATTGGCCTTTTATAATTTATTCTCCTTTTTAGTCGATATCATGTAATTAGGCAAATTTGCCTGTTTGTTCTTCGACTCTAAATAAACAAACAAAAAACAAAAAAACATCCAGCTTGCGACCTCAGGCTACATTACCGAGCCACCAAGCCAAGAATTGAGGCGTCATCGAGTCTTTGCCCTCCCCATCACCCCCTCGACCCGCCTTCAACGCTCACCCTTGTACTCAGCATGCACTCAGTACAACCACCTGCCACCACACTGTTACTCCCTCCGAGAAATAAATGCATTCAAAAGAGAAGTTACTCCGATCATAGTATCATCAATTTGCACATGCTCCAACCCCCGCTGTAGCCCAGCCTAGGTATAGTATCTTAATCAACATCTATTGCCTACCTGCCCTCGCAATGGATATACTTCCGTCTTCGTCTTTACTTAAACGAACCACCCTAACCACGGCTGCCACTAGCCACTGCTTCTCCCGGTTTGTTGCACCCACTCTGATTGATAACACATAGTACTGTCTTTCTCTTATTGGCTACGGCCACTGTGAGAATAAAGATAATAAAAAATAATAATAATAAATTAGTGGACGTCGTCATCTTCTTCCCGCTGATCTAAAATGTACTATGACGTGCTATTTCGCCTGACGAGCTACTTAAAGTGCCTGGGCTCGACGCAAACGTTCCCTATGGTGCTCCGTGCAGTAGGCGGTGGTGCATCTTAGTGCACTCGTTGATGCCACGTGCTCGCCTCACGAACAGTCACGTTCCTCCATGGCCAGCTTTGAGGCACCGAAAACACAGGCTCTTGCCCTTTGTGGTTTTCCAACGCTTCTGAGGACTTGATACCTTGAATGACATGCACTGCTAAGCCTTATGGTGGTCCTGGCAAACGACACACACAACCTTCTTTGGTTGACTGCTGGTGACGAATGTGCGCGGCTTCTCGCAGCAACCATCTCTGAGGCGGGTGGTCTTGCCTGCTGGTGATGCCGAAACCTTTTGCTGTCTCGGAGTCAGTCACCAGAAATTCTGCTTCTAAGGTGGTGTACTCCAGTAAGCTCTGCACTGATTCTTCTTTTTATTTTTTTATCACATTGCACATACCTACAGAAGAAGGGGAGACAAAACGAAGACGAAACAAAAGAAACAACAATGGGTGTGTAGGCGCGACATGAGCTGCGCTGGTTAGAGAGAGAGAGAGAGAGAGAGAGAGAGAGAGAGAGAGAGAGAGAGAGAGAGAGAGAGAGAGAGAGAGAGAGAGAGACACACACACCCACACACACACACACACACACACACACACACACCGACAGAGAGAGGGAAAGAGAGTGCACAAGAAAGAAGAGAGAGAGAGAGAAAGAAAGGGAGAGAGATGGGTAAGTGAGGGAAAGAGAGAGAAAGAGGTTGGAGAGATAGAAGTATAGAGAGAGAAAGAGTTCCGCGGCATATCGTCGCGATGACCATAATGCTACTTTTAGAAGAGGGTCAACATAATGATTTGTGTCCACTGATGGCAGGCCAGTGTGATACATGTGCATGGCTAGCACCAGTCATGAGCAGAGCACCAGTCACTCTGTTTAAGGTGACGGTATGCGGCAATCTTGAAGGTCTGCAGGTGTTTCAGGGCTGGCTGCTTGTCCAGAATTGCCTGTGGCAGTCTATTCCACACTGGCACAATGCAGTATGGGAAAGAGCGCAGAAGATAATCAGGAGCTCGTGGCGAGAGATTCAGCTCAAGCTGGTGAGGATGGTGCTGTGCTTGGGCTGCTCGTCTGCAGCGATGACGTGGCAGTATAGCCGGCGGGGGACACATGGCTGCAACTTGAGGCAGACCACGGCCACACATCAGTTTGTACAGTAGGCAGAGAGAAGAGACCTTTCGCCGAACAAGGAGGCTGGAAAGAATGGTACCAGGGCCAATGACATTTAGGGCGCGGAGCTGGACAGCATCCAGCATGGCCAGGTGTGAGGGGGCTGATCCCATCCACGCAAGGGGGGCATATTCCAGCAGTATGCGTATGTCCGTGTGCAAGTTAGGGTGTTGTAGGTGTGTGTGTATGTGTGTGTGTGTGTGTGTGTGTGTGTGTGTATGGATGTGTGTTTGTGTTTGCGTGTGTGTGGTACATGGTGTTATGTGCACGCGTTAGTATGTGAGTGATTGTAGGTGTGGGTGTGTTTTTTGTGCTTTTGTGTTTTTGTGTTTTTGTGTGCGTACGCATGCTAGTGTGCTAGTGTGTGAGCGAGATTTAGCGTTTGCTTACGAGTGCTAGACCTGCACCAACCGCATCTGCCTCTGAAATATAGCCTGTCCCTGTATACATTCACGCGATTACTCCTCCCGCTATCATAGTATTATTATCACACCTCTCTAAACTTAGATATACCAGCGCTGTCTCCTACTCCACTATCGTTGTCTGGTGATTGGTTCAGCCATGAAACTCTGACTCACAACGGAATTTCCCGAAGGTTTTCTAAGTGTGTCTTTTTTCTCTTCACCTTGTATAGATTTCTGGAGTATAATCAACTGGATACTATACAGGAGGGAGTATTTCAAGGTCTTGTCAGCCTAAATACTGTGTAAGTTGACTTGAAGGGAAATGTTAATCTGCTGAAACTGCTGCAAACAGTCTTTCTGTCCGAGCTGCCGCTGTTTAATGCTGTTGAATCTGATGGGACAATGCTTTTGTCATACCAGGCATTCGTGACTCCTGACCTGTTGGAAAAAGTCAATAGTCTCGTTTCTTTTCAATAAATCTTCACTAGTTTGAGGGAAAGAGACAAACAATAAGGATATGGTTTCAATGTTTTACTATCCCCTTGGGTAATGTCA
The DNA here is from genome assembly GCF_964019385.1 of Sycon ciliatum. Lineage (NCBI taxonomy): Eukaryota > Metazoa > Porifera > Calcarea > Leucosolenida > Sycettidae > Sycon > Sycon ciliatum. The sequence goes on along the minus strand of NC_088654.1, from coordinate 21,269,118 downwards.
TTTCTCTGTAGCCATCCACAATACCCATACATCGTCACAACGCTCTCCAAATGGTGTCTGGACTATACCCATCACTAGAAGAGATACGGTTTAGCCCGTGGCTTAGCTACAGTTTAGCCCGTGTCTTAGATACGAAATACGTGACTGGCTTGAGGACAGTTCCATACTGCACGGCTGCTCGCCCGGCTCAGGTCGCACGCGGTAGCTAAACAGACGTTGAGAGCCAGTAGCTATTCACAATGCTGTCACCTCCAACAACTCAACGTCTGTTTAGCACAATTCCATGAGCGACTCTGACTCGTGCTGCTACCTGGGGCTTCACGAGGTGTTTGTCGCGCTGGAAACAAAGCGTCTCTGTAATTTCGTATCCCTGGTGATGGTTTGGCCTGGAGAGCAGTATAAAAGTGGTGCTTTACCAGCACAATCTTCCTCAGCCTACTCAAGCTCAACTGATGAGGGGTGAATTCCCCGAAACACTGTGTATTGGGCAGGGAGTGGTGCTTTCTTTCAGGTTTGCCGAGCGCAAGGTGCGACGTGCTCCTCGTGTGCTCCGGATGGCAGTCATGAGTCAGTCAAGTGTCAAGTTCGGCAAGATGAGTGTGCTCCCGTTGGAGCAACCATCTTCATGACTAATACCGCCGAAGTCGCAACTTCTAAGTTCGTTATCTTTCTGCGTTGTTGTTATGTCGCCTTTCACGCCAATGCTCCCTTGGCTGCCCATTTCATGCCAATTTCGGTTATCAAGGTACTTCCTCCGTTAACAAAAACTTCGTGATGGAATTTTGAGGGGCTGATTTAGGCACAAACTGCCGTGAAATGAGTCGCAATTACTTTCTTGGCCTTCCCTGGCATGCCTTGACAGAGGTACGATGCAAGGAAAGCGACCTTTCACAACAAGCCGAGCGGAATCGATGGTTGCGCTGTGGAAACATGGGTGATGACAGTCATGGCGAGCGAAACTGAAATACCACTTCTCCGTGGGAATACTGCGCTGCTTGGCCTCTCTACTACTTTAGCACTGAGTAAGTTGGAGAGTGATAGAGAGCGATAAAGCAGAGCAGCGAGCCCACACAAAGAGCGAGTGAACAAGGAGCTGCTCCGATCGCACGGCTCAATGAAAATAATTCTGAACTCAAGTAATTTAGTTCTTGTTCAACCTGCGCAAAGCCCAGATTCGAATGCTGATGGCCATGCATTCTTTCAGAAGTCTGCAGTCCGATGCGAGTCTCGTGGCTAAAGAAAGTCGACTGGACTTGCTAGCCACTGCCGTTCAGTGCTGGTATCCAATAGAGAAAATGGAATCAGTTTGGCTGCGCCTTTACTCCTCGTTTCGTGGAGTTCTGGAGAGCGAAGATGAAACCAGGGAGTCAAAAAATATTTTTCACGACTCCCTGGTGGAAACGAATAATCGCCAGGCGGATCACGCAGCTTGAAAGCCAACTTACTTGAACGACGGTGACATCAAGGTCAGCGGTGTGTGATCAAAGAAGCCGAGGCAAGGCTGACACGAGCTGAACAACGACTCGAGAGAGATGACGACGCGCGTACAGCAGATGACGACTCGCGTGCAGAAGATGACGACAGCGACGCAGGTCGAAAATGAATCGAGCGAAAGCGACGCAAACTGATCTCTCTGCTCATTCCGCCAACAGTTTCTCTTGTAAAGACGCTGTACATAGGCTGATTCACCTTCGTCCAGTGATTTGCAGTCGATACAAACAGTTCTTGACCTGTTCTAAGCGTTTTCATATCCATCAAAATCCATCACGAAGTTTTTGTTAACGGAGGAAGTAGTTTACTAGTTACTGAAAGGTCTAGCTAGATTTCGAGTTGATTTCGAGAGCAACGGGTGTGTGATTCTGATTGATAACACACCGCAGGAAAATAGATCATCTTGTCACACTGCGCATGCAAGAGCAGCACGACACACAAGAAAGGAATCTGCTACTCGGAATCAGTTTCATGATGCAAAACGGCTGAGATTGCTCACTTCGGACACCGCTTGCCTAGCTGGGATCGCAGCTCCTTCACGTCCCACTCGACGCTCAGAGTATCCAGCACATCGTCACGGAGATTTAAAAGTACTGTACGCCTCGCCGTCGTTCAATATAAAATCTTGCAAAGAACGGCGACTGATTTGAATCACACAGGTAATCGTGCTGCCCATGTGAAGTCCTATAGAGAAGGCAGCCGTCACGATCGACTTCCCTTTAGAAATAGCCAGGCAGCTGAGAGGAAAAGAGATGAGCTTGCGAAAGCGAGAGAGTCGATCCCGAGCAAAAATGTTTGACACCATGGCCGAGAGCACCGACGAGGAAGACCCAAACAAGTATGAACCCTTCCTTGGACAATAAATTTCTCATTCTATAACTTACCTTCCATCATACCAAGTTTTATCACCTCAAGTGCACGCGTTGCTGTCCAAAGTCTAAGTTCAAATTGTTAAAAGATACGCGACAATATTGCCGACGCGGACCAAGTACCTTGGTGCAATGGGTGACGACCCTGATTCATGTGGGTCCTTGATGTTCTGTGTGGATGGGATTGTCATGTTGCCGCATATGAGGGCATTTTAGTAGCTTACGAATATATTGTTTTCCTGTTACAGTCGACCTACCCTTATAACGATAACCTCTATAACGATATTACCCTTATAACGATATTTTTCCTCTATAACGATATTACCCTTATAACGATATTTTTCTGCCAAACAAAATCACTCCATTGACTTGTGTATACAATGCCTTACCTCTATAACAATATTGCTATAACGATATTACCCCTATAACGATATAAAATGGGCTGACCAATCGACATTTTCCATTATATAACAATACCTAGCAGGGAATATGTAGAGCCCACTATCCAGGTAGGCCAAGCTTCATTTGATACTATTACTAGTAAGTCGCTGGGACATGACGAAATGTAATGGGGGCACCAGTGGTCACCTTGCTGTGTACATGTGCATGTAGGACAGTATTTTATGCTACGAAGAGTGTAAAAAATGAACAAAATCCGTGTAGTAGTAGTAGTAGCAGTAGTAGTAGTAGTAGTAGTAGTAGTAGTAGTAGTAGTAGTAGTAGTAGTAGTAGTAGTAGTAGTAGTAGTAGTAGTAGTAGTAGTAGTAGTAGTAGTAGTAGTAGTAGTAGTAGTAGTAGTAGTAGTAGTAGTAGTAGTAGTAGTAGTAGTAGTAGTAGTAGTAGTAGTAGTAGTAGTAGTAGTAGTAGTAGTAGTAGTAGTAGTAGTAGTAGTAGTAGTAGTAGTAGTAGTAGTAGTAGTAGTAGTAGTAGTAGTAGTAGTAGTAGTAGTAGTAGTAGTAGTAGTAGTAGTAGTAGTAGTAGTAGTAGTAGTAGTAGTAGTAGTAGTAGTAGTAGTAGTAGTAGTAGTAGTAGTAGTAGTAGTAGTAGTAGTAGTAGTAGTAGTAGTAGTACAGCCTCTACGAGGACACAGGACCTCCAGTCAGCATCAGCCTCTGCTTTGGCATGCAGCCAATCATTGCCTTCTACTGCGGACGTTAATCTTCTGGCATTTCTCGATTCAACGCAGTCGTTAACCACCGATGCATCGCAGCCTGAGGCCAGCTCACAGATGTCAATGCAGGAGTTGCGGCAGGCGTCGCAGCATCCAGACTCTCCGATCCCAGCCGTGTCGCAGCGGCCAACGTCTACCACCCCGTCTACACCGCTGGCCAGTCAGCCCCAGCCACAGCAGCCGGCACGAGACAACTCCAGTACAGAAGCGGCGCACGATTTGGGCCCTTTGCCGACTGCTCCTGAGGGTCAACCAGACAGCCTGCAGGGGGCGTATGAAGAGTGTGTGACTTGGAGGAGAAATTTGTTTATTGTTCCCTTCGGAGCGGCCGGGAAGCAATTTGTTGAGGAAATTGCACGACTGGTTCGCATATTTTCCGACGCGGCGCCCAACCGTGAACGAGCCTGGACATCAATAGCTGTCGCGTGCCACCTCCTGTTGCAGAAACCGCACGGACAGGGCTCCTCCTCCGAACACGGAACTCACCTGACGCGTCGACTTGCTGTTTGGAAGTCAGGAGACATCAACACCCTGCTGCGTGAATGCCGATGCATCCAGGCGCATCTTCCGGCACACCATACCCGGAACGTCGACCAGTCAGGCCAAATTGACGACACCTTGTTTTCAAAACTCGTATGTTCTGGGAAAACGCAGTCAGCCATTCGGATGGTTTGCTCCAGTGGCTCGGGTGGAGTGTTGTCAATGAGCGACACTGTCAGCGGCAGCCCAGGTTCAACAGTACGTGACATTCTGCTTGATAAGCATCCCCAGCCTGCTGTACCTCCGGATGACGCTCTCTTGCAGGGGCATGACGCGGCTACCCCTCAAGATCCGATCCTTTTTGCCAGGCTCACAGGAGCGCTGATCAAGCAGATAAGTCGTCAAATGTCCGGAGCGGCCGGTCCATCGGGCCTGGACTCTGATGCGTGGAAACGCATGTTGACCTGCTTCGCTGCGGCGTCTGACCAGCTCTGTGCGGCAATGGCAGAAGCAGGAAAACGCTTATGCACCCAGGAAGTCCCACCAGAAGAGCTAAGTTCGTTCACTGCGGCCCGCCTCATCCCACTGGACAAGCAACCGGGGGTGCGCCCTATCGCTGTTGGGGAGGTTTTCCGGAGACTAATAGGCAAAGCTGTGATGAAGATAATTCAGTATGACGCCATGCACGCCACAGCCCCTCGTCAACTCTGTGTTGGTGTTCCGTCTGGGTGTGAAGCTGCCGTGCATACGATGACCGACATGCTTGTCTCGCCGGAGGTGGAGGGTGTGCTCTTGGTCGATGCCACCAACGCTTTCAACGCTATGAACCGCACAGCAGCCCTACACAACGTGCCACTCGTCTGCCCTGCCCTGGGGCAGGTGTTCAAGAACACCTACAGCAGTCCATGCCGCCTGTTTGTGTCGGGTGGTGGAGAGATAAGGAGTCAGGAGGGTACCTGCCAAGGTGATCCTCTCGCCATGGCGATATACGCGGTCGCCATGATGCCATTGATAGACAAGCTGTCAGAGTGCTGCCCCGACGTGGTGCAGCTATGGTATGCTGATGACGATGCTGGTGGCGGACAGCTCCTCAATCTAAGGCAGTACTGGGATGGGATTCTGGAGCATGGCCCTGGGTATGGGTACTACCCTAACGCGAACAAGACAACACTAATTGTCAAGGAGCAGCATTCGGCCCTGGCACTCCAGCTTTTCAGGGACACGGGCATTCGTGTTGTGACCGAGGGTGCTCGTTATCTTGGCGGCGCACTCGGTACAACGGTCTTCTGTGAGGAGTATATCACAGATTTGATCGACAAGTGGACGCTGCAGGTTGATCGCCTGGCGGAGGTGGCCACCACTCAGCCACATGCTGCGTACGAGGTGTTTGTAAAGGGCCTCGTGTCCAAGTGGCGGTACCACTTGCGCGTCCTATCTTGCCCTGCGCATCTTCTGGCCCGTCTCGACGCCGCCATTACGGACAAGCTGCTGCCAGCGCTCAGCGGCCATTCGTGTTCGGACGAGTCGGCACTGAGAAAGTTGCTATCGCTACCAGCGCGGTTTGGTGGCATGGCAATCCCTGTGCCCTCGGTGGAGGCCGAGAAAGAGTTTTCTGCATCCAGACAGATTGTGGCTCCTGTGGCGGCCTGCATAAGACCACCAGAACATCCAACAAGCACCAACGAAACTACTCAAACAGACCAGCTGAACGAGGCAATAGCCCTCAGCCGGCAGGAGGCCGGGCGTATTCGCAGAGAGAAAGCTGCCCAAGCCACGGGTCTCGTTAGCGAATTGCGCCCGGATTTGACAGCAACACAGGCGCTGTTGGTGGAGAATGCCGCGGAAAAGGGCGTATCATCTTGGGTAACGGCGGAACCATCGTCCCAAATGCAGATGGTGCTGAACAAATCGGATTTCCGAGATGCGTTCTGCATCCGCTACGGCCTGCAGCCTGACGGACTCCCCCTGACTTGTGTATGTGGTGCTGCAAACACAATAGACCATGCGATGATGTGTCCGGCAGGGGGCTACCCCATGGCACGCCACAATGAGATCCGGGACTTGTTGGCTGACGTGATGCGTGAGGCGGTCCGGGATGTGGAGGTGGAACCGCCTCTACTACCATATGATGGTGAGCGGCTCCAAGGGAGGACAGCCAACCGCTCGGCAGGTGCCCGCCTGGACATCCGGGCTTGTGGCTTCTGGACGAGACAGCAAGATGCCTTTTTCGACATCCGGGTAACACACCCAAAGGCAAGCTTGCTGTCGCGTCAGGAAGTCATCAGCCAGCTCCGAACGCATGAACGGATGAAGAAGCGCCAGTACGGAGAGCGGGTGACAGCAGTTGACAGAGGTACGTTTACACCGCTAGTTTTTTCTACCTCTACCTCGGGCATGATTGGCAGAGAATGTTCAATGGCACTGAAGACACTGGCATGCCTGATTGCTGAGAAGAACGTCGACCTACACGTATCGGTTATCATGGGTCAGCTCCGTTGTAAGCTGTCAGTCTGCCTTATGCGATGGGCAGTCACCTGTTTGCGGGGTTCAAGATCGTCATACCGCCGCAACAGGATGAATTTCACGACGATGTGCAGGTTGCGGGCAGCCTGAGCGTGATAGTACCTGACAGACATTTGCCCAACATTGCCCCATGATAATGAATTCTTGAGTTTTTGGACATTGTATTGCATTGCTGCTCCATCTACATGGCTGTATTTGTGTTTCACATCTCCATTTCAAGTAGTAGTAGTAGTAGTAGTAGTAGTAGTAGTAGTAGTAGTAGTAGTAGTAGTAGTAGTAGTAGTAGTAGTAGTAGTAGTAGTAGTAGTAGTAGTAGTAGTAGTAGTAGTAGTAGTAGTAGTAGTAGTAGTAGTAGTAGTAGTAGTAGTAGTAGTAGTAGTAGTAGTAGTAGTAGTAGTAGTAGTAGTAGTAGTAGTAGTAGTAGTAGTAGTAGTAGTAGTAGTAGTAGTAGTAGTAGTAGTAGTAGTAGTAGTAGTAGTAGTAGTAGTAGTAGTAGTAGTAGTAGTAGTAGTAGTAGTAGTAGTAGTAGTAGTAGTAGTAGTAGTAGTAGTAGTAGTAGTAGTAGTAGTAGTAGTAGTAGTAGTAGTAGTAGTAGTAGTAGTAGTAGTAGTAGTAGTAGTAGTAGTAGTAGTAGTAGTAGTAGTAGTAGTAGTAGTAGTAGTAGTAGTAGTAGTAGTAGTAGTAGTAGTAGTAGTAGTAGTAGTAGTAGTAGTAGTAGTAGTAGTAGTAGTAGTAGTAGTAGTAGTAGTAGTAGTAGTAGTAGTAGTAGTAGTAGTAGTAGTAGTAGTAGTAGTAGTAGTAGTAGTAGTAGTAGTAGTAGTAGTAGTAGTAGTAGTAGTAGTAGTAGTAGTAGTAGTAGTAGTAGTAGTAGTAGTAGTAGTAGTAGTAGTAGTAGTAGTAGTAGTAGTAGTAGTAGTAGTAGTAGTAGTAGTAGTAGTAGTAGTAGTAGTAGTAGTAGTAGTAGTAGTAGTAGTAGTAGTAGTAGTAGTAGTAGTAGTAGTAGTAGTAGTAGTAGTAGTAGTAGTAGTAGTAGTAGTAGTAGTAGTAGTAGTAGTAGTAGTAGTAGTAGTAGTAGTAGTAGTAGTAGTAGTAGTAGTAGTAGTAGTAGTAGTAGTAGTAGTAGTAGTAGTAGTAGTAGTAGTAGTAGTAGTAGTAGTAGTAGTAGTAGTAGTAGTAGTAGTAGTAGTAGTAGTAGTAGTAGTAGTAGTAGTAGTAGTAGTAGTAGTAGTAGTAGTAGTAGTAGTAGTAGTAGTAGTAGTAGTAGTAGTAGTAGTAGTAGTAGTAGTAGTAGTAGTAGTAGTAGTAGTAGTAGTAGTAGTAGTAGTAGTAGTAGTAGTAGTAGTAGTAGTAGTAGTAGTAGTAGTAGTAGTAGTAGTAGTAGTAGTAGTAGTAGTAGTAGTAGTAGTAGTAGTAGTAGTAGTAGTAGTAGTAGTAGTAGTAGTAGTAGTAGTAGTAGTAGTAGTAGTAGTAGTAGTAGTAGTAGTAGTAGTAGTAGTAGTAGTAGTAGTAGTAGTAGTAGTAGTAGTAGTAGTAGTAGTAGTAGTAGTAGTAGTAGTAGTAGTAGTAGTAGTAGTAGTAGTAGTAGTAGTAGTAGTAGTAGTAGTAGTAGTAGTAGTAGTAGTAGTAGTAGTAGTAGTAGTAGTAGTAGTAGTAGTAGTAGTAGTAGTAGTAGTAGTAGTAGTAGTAGTAGTAGTAGTAGTAGTAGTAGTAGTAGTAGTAGTAGTAGTAGTAGTAGTAGTAGTAGTAGTAGTAGTAGTAGTAGTAGTAGTAGTAGTAGTAGTAGTAGTAGTAGTAGTAGTAGTAGTAGTAGTAGTAGTAGTAGTAGTAGTAGTAGTAGTAGTAGTAGTAGTAGTAGTAGTAGTAGTAGTAGTAGTAGTAGTAGTAGTAGTAGTAGTAGTAGTAGTAGTAGTAGTAGTAGTAGTAGTAGTAGTAGTAGTAGTAGTAGTAGTAGTAGTAGTAGTAGTAGTAGTAGTAGTAGTAGTAGTAGTAGTAGTAGTAGTAGTAGTAGTAGTAGTAGTAGTAGTAGTAGTAGTAGTAGTAGTAGTAGTAGTAGTAGTAGTAGTAGTAGTAGTAGTAGTAGTAGTAGTAGTAGTAGTAGTAGTAGTAGTAGTAGTAGTAGTAGTAGTAGTAGTAGTAGTAGTAGTAGTAGTAGTAGTACTGGAGGGCGATGCAGCAATAGTCAACCCTATATTATTCCAGAGGATAACGCCGGAGTTAATTCGCAAGATGTCTCGACAGATGAAGGGTTCTTCTGGCCCATCCGGTGTTGATGCTGATGGGTGGTGTAGAATGCTCACCAGTTACAAAGCTGCATCTGATCACCTCTGTCGAGCATTGGCGCTCGCAGCGCAGTGCTTGTGTACAGAGGCAATACCGGCTTCCGATGTGAGTGCATTTACCGCATCTAGGCTCATCCCGTTGGCCAAGAAGCCGTCTGGTGTTCGCCCTATTGCGGTCGGCGAAGTGTTCCGTCGTCTGATCGGTCGGGCAGTAATGTCTGTGATCAAGCCCGACGTTCTACGTGCTGTCGCCCCCATGCAGCTCTGTGTGGGTGTGCCGTCTGCCTGCGAAGCTGCTGTACACGCTATGCGCAAGATTTTCAACCGTGATGATACAGAGGCGGTTCTCTTCGTGGATGCAACAAATGCATTTAACTCCCTGAACCGCACTGCAGCACTTCACAATATTCCAAGGATCTGTCCAGCTCTGGGAAAAATATTTCAGAATACTTACTCGGATAAGACTAGACTGTTTGTGGCTGGTGGCGGCGAGGTTCTCTCCCAAGAAGGAACTTGTCAGGGCGATCCACTGGCCATGGCCTATTATGCTGTAGCAACTGTACCGCTAGTGCAGAGGTTGCAGGAGGCAAACCCCGATGTCGACCAGGAGTGGTATGCCGACGACGACGCAGCGGGCGGTGATATTAACTCCCTCGCCAGCTACTGGAAAGATGTGAACATCATCGGACCCGAGTATGGATACAATCCCAATCCCACCAAGACAACTCTCCTGGTGAAGCCTCAGTACCTGGACCGGGCTGAGGAAGTGTTCCAGGGGACGGGAGTCTGCGTCACGGCGGCGGGTCATCAATATCTTGGTGGGATCATTGGCGATGAAGATTATTGCCATCGTGTCGGAGACAGGTACGTCAACAACTGGCGACGGGAGCTGATGAATCTCACTGCAATGGCCGAAATGCAACCCCAGGCCGCCTACACTGTGCTAACAAAGGGCTTATCGTCCAAATGGTCGTATCATTTGAGAGCCTCATCGATAAACTCTGTCACCCTGGCCCCTCTAGATGAGGCATTGGATTATCATTTTCTTCCTGCTCTTTTGGGCCAGGGAATGGCAGCTGACAGCTCGCTGAGAAAGCTTCTGTCCCTCCCGACAAGATTCGGGGGCCTGGCTATCCCGATGGTAGCAAAGTCTGCAGAGGCAGACCATCAAGCATCACTTGCCATCACGGCGTCAATGGTGAACCTGATCGACGCCCACCGTAACGTGAGCGTCCGAGACTCTCCAGCCATCAGTCCGGACCAAAACACGCAGAGCATCGTGGCCATCGCAGAGGGCATGGCCAATCCTGTTCAAGAAGCCGTTGGCGAGGCACGAGGCATCGCCCGACAAAAGCGCCATGAAAAAATCGGTGGATGCCGGCAGATGCAGACGGAGTTGGCTGAGGGGCTTTCACCTGTCCAGCGACAGCTGCTCGCAGTAGCGGATGAGAAAGGCGTCTCAACATGGTTAACAGCACAGCCGTCTTGGACAAACCGCACCGTGCTGAAAAAGTCGGATTTTAGGGATGCGCTATGCATACGATATGGTCTCCCACTGGACGGTGTAAGTGATCATTGTGTCTGTGGGAAGTCCATGACCACCCACCACGCCCTCACGTGCCCGACCGGCGGCTATCCGTCGGCTCGCCATAACGAGCTTCGGGACCTCCTAGCTGGAGTGCTGCAGGAGGTACTGCCCGATGTGGAGGTTGAGCCACATCTGCTCCCGCTACACGGTGAGGACATCTCTGCCGTCTCCGCGAATCGTCAGCCAGAGGCACGCCTGGACATACGGGCTAGGGGTTTCTGGTCGCGGCAGCAGGACGCCTATTTTGATGTAAGGGTCACTGACCTTGGGCCGTCCTTGCTGTCTCGTCCGGAAATCCTTAGCCACCTGAGAACACATGAGAGAATGAAGAAGGCGGCGTATGGTGCCAGAGTCAACCAGGTGGAGAGGGCATCATTCACCCCACTGGTGTTTTCGACCTCGGGTGTGGCGGGCAAGGAAACGTCTATATTCCTGAAGTCGCTAGCTGCTCTCGTTGTAGACAAAAACAAAGACTTGGTATATTCTGCTGTGATGGGTGAGTTACGCACCCGAGTTTCATTTTGCCTGCTGCGATGGGCAGTCACGTGCTTCAGGGGCTGCAGGGCCTCTTACATTCGCCGCAGGGTCGGGAGCCCCTTTGCAGCTTATTGCCGCCGGCTCTGCTGACACGGCCAGAGCTCTGACCGTTCGCCTTTGCATGCCCGTAGGCATTGTTATTAGGTGATGATTTCGTGTGAAGCTTTTGAGTTCAAAGTTTTATATTTCAATTGAGTGTTCTATTTTATTCCGAAATTGGGTTGTCTTTTTGCTTTGACTCTTACTTCATGGTGTTGTGAATAAAACCGTTCTCAAGTAGTAGTAGTAGTAGTAGTAGTAGTAGTAGTAGTAGTAGTAGTAGTAGTAGTAGTAGTAGTAGTAGTAGTAGTAGTAGTAGTAGTAGTAGTAGTAGTAGTAGTAGTAGTAGTAGTAGTAGTAGTAGTAGTAGTAGTAGTAGTAGTAGTAGTAGTAGTAGTAGTAGTAGTAGTAGTAGTAGTAGTAGTAGTAGTAGTAGTAGTAGTAGTAGTAGTAGTAGTAGTAGTAGTAGTAGTAGTAGTAGTAGTAGTAGTAGTAGTAGTAGTAGTAGTAGTAGTAGTAGTAGTAGTAGTAGTAGTAGTAGTAGTAGTAGTAGTAGTAGTAGTAGTAGTAGTAGTAGTAGTAGTAGTAGTAGTAGTAGTAGTAGTAGTAGTAGTAGTAGTAGTAGTAGTAGTAGTAGTAGTAGTAGTAGTAGTAGTAGTAGTAGTAGTCAACAACTGGCGACGGGAGCTGCTGAATCTCACTGCAATGGCCGAAATGCAACCCCAGGCCGCCTACACTGTGCTAACAAAGGGCTTATCGTCCAAATGGTCGTATCATTTGAGAGCCTCATCGATAAACTCTGTCACCCTGGCCCCTCTAGATGAGGCATTGGATTATCATTTTCTTCCTGCTCTTTTGGGCCAGGGAATGGCAGCTGACAGCTCGCTGAGAAAGCTTCTGTCCCTCCCGACAAGATTCGGGGGCCTAGCTATCCCGATGGTAGCAAAGTCTGCAGAGGCAGACCATCAAGCATCACTTGCCATCACGGCGTCAATGGTGAACCTGATCGACACCCACCGTAACGTGAGCGTCCGAGACTCTCCAGCCATCAGTCCGGACCAAAACACGCAGAGCATCGTGGCCATCGCAGAGGGCATGGCCAATCCTGTTCAAGAAGCCGTTGGCGAGGCACGAGGCATCGCCCGACAAAAGCGCCATGAAAAAATCGGTGGATGCCGGCGGATGCAGACGGAGCTGGCTGAGGGGCTTTCACCTGTCCAGCGGCAGCTGCTCGCAGTAGCGGATGAGAAAGGCGTCTCAACATGGTTAACAGCACAGCCGTCTTGGACAAACCGCACCGTGCTGAAAAAGTCGGATTTTAGAGATGCGCTATGCATACGATATGGTCTCCCACTGGACGGTGTAAGTGATCATTGTGTCTGTGGGAAGTCCATGACCACCCACCACGCCCTCACGTGCCCGACCGGCGGCTATCCGTCGGCTCGCCATAACGAGCTTCGGGACCTCCTAGCGGGAGTGCTGCAGGAGGTACTGCCCGATGTGGAGGTTGAGCCACATCTGCTCCCGCTACACGGTGAGGACATCTCTGCCGTCTCCGCGAATCGTCAGCCAGAGGCACGCCTGGACATACGGGCTAGGGGTTTCTGGTCGCGGCAGCAGGACGCCTATTTTGATGTAAGGGTCACTGACCTTGGGCCGTCCTTGCTGTCTCGTCCGGAAATCCTTAGCCACCTGAGAACACATGAGAGAATGAAGAAGGCGGCGTATGGTGCCAGAGTCAACCAGGTGGAGAGGGCATCATTCACCCCACTGGTGTTTTCGACCTCGGGTGTGGCGGGCAAGGAAACTTCTATATTTCTGAAGTCGCTAGCTGCTCTCGTTGTAGACAAAAACAAAGACTTGGTATATTCTGCTGTGATGGGTGAGTTACGCACCCGAGTTTCATTTTGCCTGCTGCGATGGGCAGTCACATGCTTCAGGGGCTGCAGGGCCTCTTACATTCGCCGCAGGGTCAGGAGCCCCTTTGCAGCTTATTGCCGCCGGCTCTGCTGACACGGCCAGAGCTCTGACCGTTCGCCTTTGCATGCCCGTAGGCATTGTTATTAGGTAATGATTTCGTGTGAAGCTTTTGAGTTCAAAGTTTTATATTTCAATTGAGTGATCTATTTTATTCCGAAATTGGGTTGTCTTTTTGCTTTGACTCTTACTTCATGGTGTTGTGAATAAAACCGTTCTCAAGTAGTAGTAGTAGTAGTAGTAGTAGTAGTAGTAGTAGTAGTAGTAGTAGTAGTAGTAGTAGTAGTAGTAGTAGTAGTAGTAGTAGTAGTAGTAGTAGTAGTAGTAGTAGTAGTAGTAGTAGCAGTAGTAGTAGTAGTAGTAGTAGTAGTAGTAGTAGTAGTAGTAGTAGTAGTAGTAGTAGTAGTAGTAGTAGAATTTATTATTTTAATAGGGAAGGCCCTACAGACGTTGCCGTGTATTATGACGGATGTGTATGAAATGAACCGGTTACCCCTATAACAATATTACCCTTATAACAATATTTCTTGGCCTGACATAAATATCGTTATAAGGGTAGGTCGACTGTATTACCTTAGTGCTAGGTTTATCATTTTCATAGGTGTTTGTTTCTTCTCACTCCATTTCTCTTTATTAGTATCTTTCTGGATTGTATTTCATTTGAATATATTATTGTAGATCATAATATGAATTTTATTTTATCAATTGTACCTGCCTTTACGAAAACACCGAAACTGAGTTGAATTCTACAGAATGCGCTAGTGCTTGGAGGTTTTCATAAGTTCAAGGGAGTTGGAAACTGGAAAGGTCTGAAGTAGCATAGATTGTCATCACCAGAACTCGAACCAGGGAATATGGCTTAAAACCAGCAATGTTCTATCGCTGATGTAGGGTGTAGTCTGTCTGGAGGTATTGGTATTTTGTCACCATTACTTACTTTATTGACTTCATACACAGATTGCCGGGCTTAGTAAAGTACACCAAGAACGACCCTTAGTGAAATATGCTTGTCCTGTGCTCACTGTTTCTTCTTTCTTTTCTGAACATGTACTTTCTCCAGGATATTACATCATAATTTTCTCATAACCCTACCAGCAAACCTCTTTCTTGGCAGTGGGTCAATTACAGTCATGTAAGCCAGTAGTCGTATCTTGTCCTTTAATGCTTTTGACAATCTCTGTGTGCTAGTCAACTATCTGCTGTACATGTATCATACTGACAGTATGGTACTCAGCAGTTTTCGGGTTTTACTTGTTTAAGTAGATAGTTGAAAGTTCGTGCGTGGTCACGGTGGAGGTGGCGGCGGCGGTGGAGGCGGACATCACATCACACAGATCACATTGCAGAGATCACATGATGCAGATGACATGACACAGATCATATTGATATGGAAATTCTTCTCCCCTTGGCCCCCGCCACACAGCAACGCTAACTCTTGGTTGTGTCTCAATTCTTATATTATAACAACAAATGACGAGGGCGCAGTAGGGGGGGGGGGGGAGAAAGACAAAAAGACTAGACTGAAAACAACGACGGGAAAAGACACCCAGAAAAAGACAAAGAACAAGCAGTAATAAAGAGGCGAGAAATCGGAACGACCAATCTGGGACTAATACGTACAGAACACATGACCAAGACCAAGACAACCAGACCACGGAAAATCACACATGACCCTCACTCCCAGACCAAACTAGCACTGCACATGTACAGCATTCACTTGACAGTCACCCTCACACAGACGGAAGCAGATCATCACACTCTGACAACACGTAGATCTACTCTTGCATGCACCACATACCATAAACGTCACACATTACACCATGCTCGCACGGACACTCGGACCATATATGACATCAGACACTGGACTCTACAAGACAAGAACCAAATACAACAACATGCGTAAATCATAGTCGAACAGAAATGCACTACACCGCCCTCTCCTCCCCGGAGAGTCGACCCAGACTCTAGCAAGTAGGAAAATGCTATACAGGTATATGTACCACGAGACAAAAAAATGGAGTTGGAGAAAAACAAACGGGATGAGGAGCCACGATAAGGCCATGGTAAAAAATAAAGTTGATTCTCAGGTCATGAGCCTGTGAAAATCGGTGCGATTCATGCCTTCGCATTGACTGTTTTCATGCGCGCATATGCATGCATGGAAATAAAAAAAATCGTCGGTGCGCCGCCAAAAATCGGTGCGCGCGTACTTGAGAATCAAAGATAATTTTTACCATGGCCTAACAGTCGCAAGTGGCTGCAGACCTGAAACCTTGGTGCAAGACGGTGTACGGTCGTCTCGTATGACTTGCCCATTCGGATGTTGAAGATAGGGAGATGCAGTGTATAACAAGTACACAACAGAAAACATAGAGAGAGAGCAGAACACAGCAGGCATGTAGGAGTAAGCAATCAGTGACGACAGCACAGATGAAACAAATAACTATATGGCTGCAAGTACGCAAAAAAAACAGGAACCCGAGAACACAGGGACCGCTGCCTGCCAAAACCTATCAAGTTACCCACCCTGGTCGGCACAAGTCGGTGCCGCCAGCTAAAAAATACCCGCAAGGCAAACCATGAGAACGCGGGAATCTCTCCGGCTCCCCGGGTAGATCGTGGCTCACCATGATCGTGGGTAGATCGTGGCTCACCATCACACCAAATAGAGGCGCTCACGCTCACGACCAAAACCAAACCCATGCCATGAAATATGATATGAACTACGAAAACTGAGCATGTACAACTCGAAGGGAACACAATGATTCAAGTAGCAACAAAAACCCACAACTGGGATCGACTCACCGGGAACTTGTCCGCCTTGCGAACGACCACCATCTCCAAACATGTATCACCAAAGTATGGCGGGGCGAAGTCGAGTAGAATCACGCTGCCGGTGTCCAGTAGAGGGTCCAGCAGCAAAACAAACAACGCGTCACCAAACGTTGATGAAGAGAAAGGAAAACGCGCAAGGGCATGGCCCAAAAAGGATAGACAAACGAAAACAAGAGGGTAACGGCGAGCACAAACTATTCCACTACATGAGGTCAAGTAGAAGTCTTGATCGAGCCCACGTTGGGCGCCAATGAAATGGAAACTGTTCTCAGTCTGGCCCCCGCCACACAACAAACGCACACTCTTGTGTCTCAATTCTTATACTAGCGAGGTTCTGCTATACGTGAAACGCAGAGAAATCACGTAGGCTCTTCCACAGACGGAAGTAGATCCTCACACTCTGACAACACGTACTCTTGCGTGCACCACATACCATAAACGTCACACATCACACTATACTCGCACGTACACTTAGACCATATATTATGACATCAGACACTGAACTCTACAAGACAAGACCCAAATACAACATGCGTAAATCATAGTCGAACAGAAATCCGCAACAATATGACACAGATCACATTACGGAGATCACATGACACCGATCACATGTCACACATCACATTTATGAAGATCACATGACACAGATCACATTACGGAAATCACATGACACAGATGACATGACACAGATGATATGACACAGATCGCATCATAGAAAACACATGGAGATCAGGTGTGTTTGTTGTCTCTTACTTTTTAAAAAACTTTGTAAAGTCGCATGTTAGGTGAACTAGAAAGTACACGGTGCATAGACCAATGGAATGTTTTTCGTATATCGTATATGTAAAAAAGAGAAGAAACACATGAGAACGAGTTATGCAGCAAATATCCGCGACTTTAACAAGATGATAAACAGTCAGATAGTGCGATAATAGGGTGATTTTATTGTCCCAATGGTTTAAGCAGCGTCGAATATAAATAACATTGAGGGAGTGTGTGAGAATCTAAGTGTATAGTGTGAGTGATGTAATAGTTTCCTTCTGATTGCATAAGGCACGCTTGAGTATGTGGATGTAGACAGCTTCCAGCACGACGTGAGAGACGACGGGAATGGGAAGGTGAAGAAGAAGTCAGCGATTTGTGCACATTTGAAAGCTAGTCCAGGATGTCGTCAGGTGTATTGTGACAATAGTTTTAGTGTACAGTGCCGTGCTAGCTTGTTGTCAAAGTTGGATGTCGGGTAACCTCTGTCACAATTTTTCTTTTCTCTTTGTATAGAGAGCTGCAAAATAATCAACTGAGAACTTTACCGGCGGGAGCATTTAATGGCCTTGGCCAGCTACGAAAATTGTAAGTTGATTTGATGGGAAAATACAATGCTGCTGAAGCTGTTGCAAACAGTCCTCCTGTGTGAGCTACGGTAGTTCACTGCTACCAAACCTTATGGGGAGATCATGACTTTTGTCACACCAGGTTCTTGTGACGTCTGGCCTGTTGATGGATACAAGTCACTTAAAATCTCCTTTCAAATTAAAAATAATTATTGTTCTAACCCTTTACCGTTTCAGGTATTTGTACAGCAAAAAACGACCGTCATTGTTCATGCCGTAACTTTTATTTATTTTTTACTTTCATTACATACAACATGGGGTGATTCTGAAAGTAAAAACCCTGAGGAATGCGATGCAACAACGTTCAAGTCCAGAAAATGAACAAAAATATCACTATTTAGCACTAATAATTATTCGGATTTATTGCCGATCGGGCAAATTGTTGCAATATGCAATAAATCAGATTCTTGCACTGGAGTGGCTCCCTCAGGTAAGTGGATACCAGGTTCATTCTCTGGGATGTGTGTTACCAGTCACAGCGGGGTCAGTATTTTCCCAAGTATTGCAAATATCGACTAGTGCAGGTTGCACCACTGGCTGTACCTAGTACCTGTACACCACAACCTCCACCGTGACCACAGCCTATTCAACGGCCGAATCCTCTCTCTCTGCCACGTCCCCTTCCACCAGTAGTAGCACATGCATGTCCATTGTCACACTGCACTTGCTGTATTTCCTATCATTTCTCACCTCACCTATAGTTTATTACCTGTGCAAATTGTTCCTAGGTTTTGTGCTATTTTTCTTACTATGCTTGTATCCCTGCTGTTTCACTCCAAGTGTATAAATCCTATTGTAGTTTCATCATTCTCTTTAGTCACGAATTCCATCGATAATTGTGACAAGAAAAGGTTCTGGAATACATTATTCGTCCCCATGGTTCTGATATGAGTGCGCATTTAGTTATATTCATTGCATTATTAAGATTATTGTCTCCACGTTGCCTTTTTACATGTTTTAATTAATATTAAATTTTTATTATACTCGGGTATTGAGCCAATAATAAAAGTAGAAAGGAAAAGGACATATGGAAACGAGTTAAGAGTAACTCTCCACCACTGTAACTACTGGTCTCGTCATCGTCCAGTGACAATCGACATTCTTTGTTCCGTTGGGACTGTAGCTTGTGCTCGTTTTCGTTGCGCTTGCCTTCCCCTCTTTGGTCTTTCCATAACCTTGAACCTTCCAAGTTGGAAGGCTGTCGGTTAGCGCTACGGAGATGTGTTGAAGCTAGGTGTCAGGACGTCGAATGTCTCAGTACTCTGTCAGTTTTGTGCCTAGTTGTTGCACTTTCTGACTGTATATAGTATCTAGTTACAGTGGTGGAGAGTTACTCTTAACTCGTTTCCATATGTCCTTTTCCTTTCTATTTTTATTATACATTTGTTTTATGTCAATTCATTTCTTGTGAACTGAGTAAACTCGTGTTACTAATGCTTCATATCATGATCTTGAAAGGAGAGGTTGAAATATAGCATTGTGTATTCACTAGGCAGTGCTGCGTTATAAAATACGGTCGATCATCACAGTCTGCTTTCCGTAATGGCTTCTATTGTTCAGCCCGAGGACTTACACCTGATCCACCATCTACTGCATTTGACAACCCTGGCGGTCAAGTTGGAAGGATCAACCTGTCAGTGCCTGGACAGGCCTCTTGTCACACCACCAGGTTTAGTCTGATGCTTCTGTGTTACCTGTGTCACCTGGGCAGTGCGGTTGATAGACTATTTGCCATCTCGTTGACATCAGTTGCAGAGTGGGAAGACAGCAGTTGCCCTCCCAGGTCTAGTTGCAAGATATCCTGGTCTACCTCGTGGACACGAGGCTTCCTGATAACCTTATAAATTGGAGAGGCTGACTTAGCATGGATTGGCACCAAGTATGCGAACTGGTTGAGGACAAGGTCATGGTCACTGATACCATCGACACATACCACAGTTGTGTCACGATGTGGTGCAGTGGCATATACTAATGCCCAGTCAAGGCATGTCTTGGCCAGTCGAGTTGGCGTAATCACAACATAGGTGAAAAGGTGAAACTCTGCACACAAGTTGAGCAGGTGCTTATAATTATGGTTACTAGTGGGTGTAGGGTGTAGCACATCAGTGTTGAAAACTCGAAGCACAGTAAGTCTACAGTCGTTGCAGGTTACGGCATCAAGATGCTGGCTATACAGGTCCCAAAAATTAGCAGTAGTACGGGGTGAACGGTATAAACTGCCCACAATCAATTCCATGGCCTTTGGTGTAGCGCTGATACGTACACGGACAAACAGGCACTCCACTCCTGAGTCAGCCACTGGTACTCTCACTGAGTGAATGTCAGAATGGACGCAGACTCCACCACCATGTAAATCTTGGTCTTTGCGGTACAGATTATAGCCAGGAATATGCACGCTGGAGTCAGGTATACTGCTATCAAGATGAGTTTCGTTAATCGATAAGATGTGAATTTTATGAGTATACAAGAGGCGATGGATGTGGTGTACTTTATGGCGAAGGCTGCATAATGTTGATATGAGCAATGGTGTGGTAGCTTACCGTAGGTGGGTCTGGTGCTATCAGTACGCCAGGAACAAATGGCGCTGCACTTGCATTCAGCGGTACTTGTGACTGGGCTGCAGTGCTAGGGCTCCCAAGTGTGTCCTAGGTCTGGGCCAGGGGTGGGTCTGGATTTCCCGCCAGCTGCACAGAGATGGCGTCGTTCGTCATCACTTCACCAGTGGAACTCGGAATGACATCGTATTGCAGAGAGCACCGTACATGTTTGGCACGCAGTTGTTTATACTTGGGGAGGATACGGGCTCGTGAGTCGTGCCTGTTGCTGGGTTTTGGTCAGGTCACGACCAACGTTCACGGCGGCTGCGTCCACTTTCAAATCATGTCGTCTTCAGTACAAATTGTCTGCGTAGGTTCAGGTTGACAGGGGGAGAAGGACTGGTCTGGGACGGGGATGTTGTCCATCAGGCGCATCTCGTACATGGCCTACACGCTCAGCACTTACAATGCAAGAGGATTGGACACCGAGTGTGCCAATGGTCGCACCTAAAGTCTCAGCATTCTTGTTCTCGTGCTCAGGAAGCCCGTGCAGTATGAGGTTGTTCGTGCAAGATGAAGCCGTGCCTGGAAGAAGGAAAGGAGCGAAAAAGAATGAAAGAAATTCTGGCCTTCTGCAAGCAATAACAAGTAATGAGTGCCGGCCGTGTAAAGTCGACCGGATGACGGTAAGTTTCCAGCACACATCTTGCGTTGCTGCTCCACCTGCGTATACCTGAGATGATGGTGCGCTTACGGGCTGCCTGGGCCCCAGACGTCTCCCTGATGCACTATTGGGTGCAATCAAAGCGCCTGTATCACTTCGGTGATCCAAATGCGAATGCAGCCTTGCCGGTTGCCCGCTGGCCAGCTGCTGCCTACGCGACCAGCCTGAGACTGGCCCTGCCGCAATTGGCGCTTCTAAACGCTGCGATCCGGTAGACAGCTCATTGGGCTACGAAATACGTGACTGGCTTGAGGGCAATTCCATACTGCACGGCAGGGCGCCCAGCTCAGGTCGCAGGCGGCAGCGGCATGAGCTGAGCGCGGTGAGGGTTGGTGATAACTACAGTTTCCTCCTTCCTCCTCCGGAAACTTGCATTTTTGGCCAATTTTTTGGCCGGCCAATTTGGGAAATGCCTAGCCTGCAAAGTGACACTGAGCTGGTAACCGAAGGAAATGTCAAAGGCTTGATGTAAGTAGTGGAGCGAAGCTAACCCGATAGAGAACGTCTGGTGTTCAAGATCCACAGCCTATCACTCTTATTGCATTTTTGGATTAAGATAGCTCGACACCATGTCACAAACTGGTATTTTTGAGCATCCTTCTGTGAAGATTCTGAGTGGAAGTATTATAACTTCCCACCCCTCATGGGTTCTATCCCTTTGTGGTTGACTTTTTTCTTCTTTTTCTATGGATTTTTCTTTTTCTGAAATACCCTATTCAAGTTCCGAAAGAAAAGGAGGCTCAATAGATCAATATCTCTTTCGGATGGCCATTGAAGGCGCTAGCACCATCACAGTGGAACTGCTGAATCTTGCTGTGTCTGTACAGGGTTGTACTTCAAAGTCCACACAATGATTGTCATCTACACCTTCATACATACATCATGTAGGCTGAGCTTTTGCATATCCACTCTTCCAGCGCACTTCACAATTTCATACGGCTATTGTGTGTTTCGTTTGCTTTTGTTTACATACGCTCTCTCATGCTTTCGTTATAAAAGGCCAGATTCGCCCCTTGTAAATTGTTCTGACGTTGGGTGACTGGCCTGAAATGTCATATTCGTTTCCGACATCACTTCGAGAGAGCTTGGAAGCTCAGGGACCTACACTATGCTTTTTTGCCTAGCTCATCCTGCCTATTTTTCTTTGGCCCCAACTTCCTTGCGGTCTTATAGTGTTTTAAGTCGATCATGATGGCTACAATGCCCAACCATACTACACACGAACTGATCGTCATCATTTGTATTGCAAAAAGTTTCCATCTGTTCGAATAACATGCATGATGAACTAGGCAACAAAGCATAGCGTAGGACCCTGAGCGAAAGAAACAAGCAGCTGCTCCAATGGCACTGCGCAATCAAATAATTCTGAATTCAGGTTCTTATTCAACCTGCGTAAAGCCCAGATTCGAATGCTGTTTGACCATGCATTCTTTCAGAAGTCTGCAGTCCGACGTGAGTCTCGTGGCTAAAGAAAGTTGTTCTAAGCGTTTTCACATCCATCAAAATCCATCACGGAGTTTTTGTAAATGGAGGAAGTTTTTGTGGACCCTGGCTAGCTAGCGCCAGACGTTACTGCACGACCGCCCTGCATGCATTCCACCGATACACTTCGCATACATGTATCTGCATAAGTCTGGTATTCGTCACTGTGTTTCAGGCTCCCCGCCGCACTGCAACAGCTCTCTTGCTTGCTAAGTTATCCGTGCCATCACTTCACCAAGTCCTTTTACAGAAGCTGCTTGTTTTTGTTTTCCGGTCTATACTGTCTTAGCTCGCTTGACCAGTATCGTGTCTACACTACGCAACTCTTGAATGCTCGATGCATTGCACTATCGGCCTGCATGCATTCCCCGATAAACTTCGCATACATACTTATTCTCTTGATGGTACGGTACTCTTGATGATACGGGACAGGTACGGGATAGCGCCAGGCATGCCGATAGCACAAACAAACAAACAAACAAATAAATAAACACCAAATCAAAGCTGTGTGGACCCTGGCTAGCACCAGACGTTACTGAAGTAACGTCTTCTGCATAGCTACGGGAATAAAATTCATTCTTCATCCAGCGCATGCGGCGATTGTGAATAGCAACTGAATAGAGCGATTGTCAGTTGAAAGGTGCTAAAGACAAAAAGACCAATCTCCGGACCAATATTATTTGCATTGTGCTACTTGGTCCACGTCATCAATATTGTCGCATATCTTTCTGCAGATGGTTGCTCCAATGAGGAGCACACGCTTCTTGCCGAACTTGACACTTGACTGACTCACGACTGCCAACCGAAGCACACAAGGAGCACGTCGCACCTTCCGCTCGGCAAACCTGAAAGGAAGCACCGCTCCCTGCTCAATACACAGTGTTTTGGGGAGTTCATCCCTCATCAGTTGAGCTTGAGTAGGCTGAAGAAGATTGTGCCTGAAAAGCACCACTTTTATACTGCTCTCCAGGCCAAACCATCACCAGGGATACAAACTTGCAGAGACGCTTTGTTTCCAGTGCGACAAACACCTCGTGAAGCCCCAGGTAGCAATGTGAGTCAGAGTCGCTCATGGATGTGTGCTAAACAGACGTTGAGAGCCAGTATAGCTATTCACACCGCTGTCACCTCCAACAACTCAACGTCTGTTTAGCACAACTCCATGAGCGACTCTGACTCACGCTGCTACCTGGGCCTTCATGACGTGTTTGTCGCGCTGGAAACAAGGCGTCTCTGTAAGTTTGTATCTCTGGTGATGGTTTGGTCTGGAGAGCAGTATAAAAGTGGTGCTTTTCAGGTACAATCTTCCTCAGCCTACTCAAGCTCAACTGATGAGGGGTTCCCCGAAACACTGTGTATTGAGCAGGGAGTGGTGCTTTCTTTCAGGTTTGTCGAGCGGAAGGTGCGACGCGCTCCTCGTGTGCTCCGGATGGCAGTCGTGAGTCAGTCGAGTGTCAAGTTCGGCAAGAAGCACGTGCTCCTCGTAGGAGCAACCAACTTCATGACTATTACCGCCGAAGTCGCAACTTCTAAGTTCGTACTCTTGCTGCATTGTTTTTCATGTCGCCATTCATGCCAATGCTCACATGGCAGCCCATTTCATGCCAATTTCGGTTAGGGCCCGGTCACACATGCACTGGGATTCGCTTCGGCGACGAGGTTCGGCGGCAGCGAGCCTGGTGTCGCTCCAGCGAAACCACGTGTGTGTGGTCACACATACAAACAGGGCACAACTCCTACTTTGGCGGAAAATGAGACTGTGGTGCATACGGTACGGAGAATAGACGAGGTCAATGACTGTCTTGCACGCATTTTTGTTGCATGGACATCATACGCATACAAATTTCTCGTAGCAAGTCCATATACAGCAGACCGTGGTGTTTTCCGCTGAAGCGAATCCGCAGAAGCGACAGTCTCGCTTCGAAAATTTTGGAGGAAGCGGATTGGAGTTTCCGCTGAAGCGGAAGTTCCGCTTTTCGCCGTTGCCATGCCATTTTTCGCTCCTGCGACCTCGCTTCAGCGTATACGCTACTTTCGAGTGCATGTGTGACCGGGCCCTAAGCAAGTTAGTTCACTAGTTACTGAAAGGTCTAGCTAGATTTCGAGTTGATTTCGAGAGCGACGTGTGGGTGATTCTGATTGATAACACACCGCAGCAAAATAGATTATCTTGTCACACTGAGCGCGCAAGAGCAGCACGACACACAAGAAAGGAATCGGCTACTCAGTTTTATGTTCCAAAACGGCTGAGATTGCTCACTTCGGACATCGCTTCGGACATCGCTCGCCTAGCTGAGATCGTAGCTCCTTCACGTCCCACTCAAAGCTCAGAGTATCCAGCACATCGTCACGGAGATTTAAAAGCACTGTACGCGTCGCCGTCGTTCAATATAAAATATATATACACACTAGTCAGAACAACAGATGGCTTGATCAGTCACAACTTAAAGTTTCATGCCATCTCAGGCACTCATCAGGTGATATGAACATCAAGAAAAATAACCCACTATTTAACCTCTCTACGTCAACGCCATGTCCAATCACCCACCATCCATACTACGGAACATCCCTGATATGATCGCTCGACGTGTCTCAAGCATATCTGCTGACAGCGGCGTATTCGCCGATGCTGCCCCTACTTATCGCGATGCATTAGCGGCCAGCGGATTACCTGCCAACATCAAGTACATTGACCCAACGCCACCTGCTGCAATGAACGACAGCAAGCAAAAAAGAAAAAGGAAACGGAATGTGGTGTGGTTTAACCCGCCATACTCCAAGAGTGTCTGGACCAACATCGCCGGCACCTTCCTCCGGCTGATCGACAAGCGTTTTCCTAAGGGGTCCAAAATGAACAAAATCCTCAAATGCTTCAACGTGAAGGTGAGCTACTCCTGTTTGCCGAATATGGCCCACATTATCAGTGGCCACAATAAGCGTCAATTGTGCGTCCAGGAACCGGACAAGCCGTGCAACTGCCGTCGCAAGGACCAGTGCCCTCTCAACGGAGCGTGCCAAGCAACCAGCATAGTCTACGCGGCGGAGGTGTCGAGTGATGGCCACAGCGATGGGCCCAAGACCTACATTGGCAGTACGGAGCCTCCATTCAAGCTTCGATACGGGAACCACAAGACATCCATCAAGCTTCCTGGATACCGCAAATCCACGGGCCTCTTAAAGCATGTGTGGGAATTGAAAGATAATGGCAAGACGCACGACATCAAGTGGCGAGTGGTTCAGAAGGCCAAGGCCTACAGCAACATAACGAAAAGGTGGAGCCTGTGCCTCGAGGAGAAGGCGAGAATAATTACTGCCGACAGGAGATCGAGCCTCAACAAGCGGTCGGAGTTAATATCCAAATGTCGTCATCAAAACGAGAGAGCTTGGAAGCTCAGGGCCCTACGCTATGCTTTTTTTGCCTTGATGACCTAGACAAAAAAAGGATAGGGATGTTATAAATTCGTTAAAAAAATCCTTTTTTTAAGACATAACCTGGGATTCGAAACCGCACGATCGCACGCCCTGCATGCATCCCCCGATACACTTCGCATACATACTAATTCCTCCAAGTTGCTTCACGTTATGATCTTGCATTTGAAAGCCCTATTTGAATATGCATTGTGGCCAGCCGTCTTTGATGGTACGGTACGGTACGGGATAGGTACGGGACAGGTACGATCGAGGGTAATCCGACACCGTCTACCGCCTTGATGACGGCAAAAAAAGAATAGGGATGTTATACATTTTTCAATTCTCCTATTTTTTTTCAGGCATATCCTGGGATTCGAACCCGCACTATCGCCCTACATGCATCCCCCCCCCCCCCCATACACTTCGCATTCATACCCATTCTTAAAAGTTGCTTCACGTTATGATCTTGCGTTTAAAAGCCCTATTTGAATATTGCGGCCAGCTGTA
Organism: Sycon ciliatum; assembly: GCF_964019385.1. NCBI lineage: Eukaryota > Metazoa > Porifera > Calcarea > Leucosolenida > Sycettidae > Sycon > Sycon ciliatum. The sequence continues at coordinate 21,243,277 of NC_088654.1, read as the reverse complement.
TGTGGCCAGCTGTGTTTGATGGTACGGTACGGTACGGGACAGATACGGGATAGCGCCAGGCGTGACACAAACACACAAACAAACAAACAAACACACAAATACCAAATTAAAGCTGTGTAGACCCTGGCTAGCGCCAGACGTTACTGAAGTAACGTCTTCTGCATAGCTACGGGAATAAATTCATGCTATTGTGGTGATATTGTAGCACCTTTCCCTGCATGGGTCTTGGCACTCAGGCTGCTAGTGCTACTGTTCGCACCCTAGGCCCTGCACTGCTGTACCTCTGGCGCCTTGCACATAACACATTCACATGTCACCTTTCAAGCCGCCTTTGCAGCCAGCTTCCCTTTAAAAGCCATTGCGTTTTACTGATGATTCATTCTCATCTTTCGAAGAGTTGGTCTGCCTTGAGCAGGACACAACAGCTATCAACACCGATAACATGATCTTCTCGGCACCCCGCTTCCAGGCAGTAGGGCCAGTTGATAGCTCTCTGCCTTGTCACCATCATCATCTTTGCACCGCGCATCTCACTAGCTGGGCCAGCTCGGTTTTATCACCTTTATCACCTTAGTACCGCGATCCTTACTGGCTATGACACTGAATCGGATATGAGTTGATAGCGCCCCTAGCGCTTTCTGTTATCCTTGTCCCGCCATACTGGGCTTTAAATAGTGGGTTATTTTTCTTCATATCACCTGATGAGTGCCTGAGATGGCATGAAACTTTATGTTGTGGCTGATCCAGCCATCTGTTGTTCTGACTAGTGTGTCACGGCTCTACCTTCCCAGTATCGAGCTCTCTTGGATTTCTGCTGGAATTCACAACAGTGTAAAAAATATACTTCGAGTATATAAATATATTTGTGCATTGACTGGTGATGGATTTTCCGCGCCGAATTTCCGACGCTGCATGCATGTCCAATGCGCGTCAACTGTACTTCACACTTTCCTTTTCCCGCGTTATCACCTCTGTCCTCAGGTATGCCAGTTTTGTATGTGGAAACCCCTATATAATAGCAGTTTGGTCTATATATTTGATCATTCAACATCTACCTTCACTGATGAGCTATGTATTAGCGAAACAGCTGTCTGAAGGAGTTTATCAATATCGTCTACGGAAGTGTCCTCGCAATGGTGATGGTTGTGTGCAGGAGGGTCTAGTCTGCTGAAGAGCGCAGTGTAATGGTGGAGGTGACTCGTCAGGCGAAACAGCACGTTATAGTACATTTGAGATCAGCGGGAAGAAGATGACGACGTCCACTAATTTAGCATCTGTGCACACGAATGTGCTGTGTGTGTGGCTCTGTGTGTCAGCTATGATATCATCTTCTGTGGTTCCATGCCTAGCATGTACGTCTGAACCATCCTGCAAAGTTTGAATGGCGTAGGTTGAGCGATCGCTCCGCGAAACATACTTTTTGAAATTCTCTTCATAGTATATCTTCCACCATTGAAAATTTGAATTTCTTGCTGAGAGGGGTGGCTTGTAAACCTCGATATGGCTTGTTCCAGGCATGCTTTGGAGCCATCTTTTGTTGAAGTAGTGGCGGAGATCTGCCCTGCAACTGCTACAACAAAAAATGATTCGATCTGAGAAAGGGTGAGACCGCGAATCTCGGTTGAATATGGAGTATTTCAAGCCTTTTCACGACGAAGATGGGGTTCTTTTTGGAGATGGGCGTCGCTGCAAAGGACATGGTGTCCGACTTCTGGCGTCTGGTGAAGCCAGGGATCATTTGTCCAGTCACGTCGGCAGCCTAACCGTCCGCAAGCTTGTGTTTGGATCCCGTTCTGCTCGATGTGGTAGATCACAAACAATTTGATATCGCACAAATTGATCTCAGCATCGTGCGTACGGTATATTATATTCAGAAAATCCCAAAGTGTCTCTGTGTGGCCGTCCTATGCCACGAGAAACTCCAATCAGGCTCCTATGTCCTCTGCCTTCATGATTGAATGTCCACTTTGTTTGAACAACGAACACAACAATCGAAGCGGGCTTTGCAATGAAAAATACAGCTATACTGGAGCTGAAAAAAAGAAGAAAAAAACGTGCTCAGGATGAGACCAGAGTACACGCATACTCTCCCAGCAGGTGAAACGCAATTTTTGTGAAAATGCCTGTCGCCGACTGACCAGTAATATCGCCTGACGCAACATTTTCTTCAATGGCCGAGAGCTCTGTCGCACCCTGTAATAATATTACCAGAACTCGGACCAGAGAATATGGCTTATGACCAGCAATGTTCTATCGCTGATGTAGGGTGTAGTCTGTCTGGAGGTATTGGTATTTTGTCACCATTACTTACTTTATTGACTTCATGCACAGATTGCCGGGCTTAGTAAAGTACACCAAGAACGACCCTTAGTGAAATATGCTTGTCCCGTGCTCACTGTTTTTTCTTTCTTTTCTGAACATGTACTTTCTCCAGGGCATTACATCATAATGCTCTCATAACCCTACCAGCAAACCTCTTTCATAGCTGTGGATCATTAATAAGCATGTAAGCCAGTAGTCGTATCTTGTCCTTTAAGGCTTTTGACAATCTCTGTGTGCTAGTCAACTATCTGCTGTACATGTATCATACTGACAGTATAGTACTCAGCAGTTTTCGGGTTTTACTTGTTTAAGTAGATAGTTGAAAGTTCGTGCGTGGTCACGGTGGAGGTGGCGGCGGCGGTGGAGGCGGACACCACATAACACAGATCACATTGCAGAGATCACATTGCAGAGATTACAGTCATGATGCAGATGACATTACACAGATCATATGACACAGATCACATTACGGAGATCACTTGACACAGATCACATGTCACAGATCACATGTCACAGATCACTTTATGGAGATCACATGACACAGATCACATGACACAAATCACTTTACGGAGATCACGTGACGGAGATGACATGACACAGAGGCATCATAGAAAACAAATGGAGATCAGGTGTGTTTGTTGTCTCCTACTTTAACGTTCATAAAATTTGGTAAGGTTGTATGTTAGGTGAAATAGAAAGTACACTGTGCATAGACCAAAGTAATGTTTTTTCATATATCCTAATGTCAAAAAGAGAAGAAACACATGAGAAGGAGTTATGCAGCAACTATCAACGACTGTAACAAGATGATAAACAGTCAGAAAGTGCGATAATATGGTGATTTTATTGTCCCAATGGTTTAAGCAGCGTCGAATATAAATAACATTGAGGGAGTGTGTGAGAATCGAAGTGTATAGTGTGAGAGATGTAAAAGTTTCTCGCTCAACATATACTGGCACACACAGAGACATAGACCGCAATAGCGACACTGCACAAAGTGAAGAGTAGTTGGCCGCAGCCAGATGCGAACCGGATTACGAGTTGTGTATGGAAGCAAGGACTGAGAACAGAACGTCTCAGATAGAATAGGCGTGCCAGTGAATAGCAGGAATAGGCCATGATGCAGAACCACCTGGGACTATCAGATTAATTTTCCTGGATCGAGCAAGCCGGGAAAAACCCTCGCGCCGACGGACGCAGTTGTGAGGGGAAAAAACGGGTGTACATCCCCAATGGCGATTAGGCATCATGTAGGCATGGCAAGCACATCACGGCAAAAAGTGATAAAAAGCAATGATAATATGCACAGAACTGAAGGGTGGGAGGGCAGGGACACTGGTGAGACTCAAAACTGACTGAAGAAGTCAGGAAAAGAAGCGACAAAAAGAACACACCAAATGCCATATTTGTAACTGAAAATATTTCGCGAGAAATCATTTCTCGCCTAACTCGCTGAGCTCGGTCGGCGAGAAATACAACTTCCTTCTGATGGCATAAGGCAGGCTTGAGTAAGTGCAGGGTTCTGGCCAAGGGGGGGGGGGGTAGGGGGCGCAGCGCCCTCCTACTCTGTTTGTACACCCCCCTGTGAAAAATTGCCGCCCACCCCCCCCCCCCTACTCATTCTCACATTTTCGTGTTTTTCATGCATAGATGGTTCATAAAGGCACATTTGTCTTGGGGTGAAGTCAGAGATTCGCCCCATACGTTGCATTTGGCGTGGCAAGACAATATTGGAAAGTGGAAAAATGGGATAATAGGGTAACTGTTTCCCATGCCCCCCCCCCCCCCCCGTCCTACTATTTTGACCTGGCTAGAACGCTGAAGTGGATGTAGACAGCTTCTAGCACGAGAGAGACGACGGGAATGGGAAGGTGAAGAAGAAGTCAGCGATTTGTGCACATTTGAAAGCTAGTCCAGGATGTCGTCAGGTGTATCGTGACAATAGTTTCAGTGTAAAGTGCCGTGCTAGCTGGTTGTCACAGTTGAATGTCGGGAAACTCTGTCACAATTTTTTCTCTTTTCTTTGTACAGAGATCTGGACAATAATCAACTGAGAACTTTATCGGCGGGAGCATTTAATGGTCTTGGCAAGCTACGTACAATGTAAGTTGATTTGATGGGAAAATACAATGCTGCTGAAGCTGTTGCAAACAGTCCTCCTGTGTGAGCTGCGGTAGTTCACTGCTACCAAACCTTATGGGGAGATCATGACTTTTGTCACACCAGGTATTTGTGATGTCTGGCAAACAGTCATCCTGTGTGAGCTGCGGTAGTTCACTGCTACCAAACCTTATGGGGATATCATGACTTTTGTCACACCAGGTATTTGTGACGTCTGGCCTGTTGATAGACACAAGTCACTTGAGATTTTAAAAAATCTCTTTTCAAATTAAGAATATTGTTTCAATGTTTTATTATACTCTTGTGTTATGTCAATTCAGTTTTTTTGGACCGAGTACACTGACTGGGCAGGATTGCTTCCGGACCGATGATTCTGAGGGTGCTGTGAGCGATCGCTCAACCTACGTCATTCAAACTTTGCAGGATGGTTCAGACGTACATGCTAGGCATGGAACCACAGGGGATGATGCCATAGCTGACACACAGATCAGCAGAGTCACACACACACAGCAGATTCGTGTGCACAGATACTAAAATAATAATTAGTGGACGTCGTCATCTTCTTCCCGCTGATCTCAAATGTACTATGACGTGCTATTTCGCCTGACGGATCGATGGTGCACACGGCTGTTTTTTTGCGCGATTTTGGCCTATTTAATATGGCGGCCGAGAACGCGTAAAAATTCATGATTTTCGTCCAGGAATTGCTTTAGACAGCTAAGTATTCCACAGACTTCGCCACTTTTCGTCTCCAATCAGCTTGGTTTGCCCTGAGTTTTCGATTTTTCGGCTTTGCCTTTCCCTCAGCTCCGCGTACATGCCGCGCGACCACTGCTTCGACGTTCGCCGTGCAGACTTTGAGCCAACGTTTGTGCCCCAAATAGTATCCCCAGATTTGAGTATCGTTTAGATAATTTGGAATCGGGTAGGTAAGTGTCCGTTCTGGTGCTGTAGAAAATTTCGTTCCGTGACGTGCATCAATTCCGTGTGACTTGCGTTTGCAATATTCCCACACTTTTGGTATTTCCCACACTTACTGGATCGTAACTGCAATTGTGTTACTCTCCAGTTGTTGTGAGGACGTAGAGTGATCATGGATGAGCATAAATCGCTACTGCAAGAAGTCGGCCGAGTCGGTGGCAGAAAGTTTTCCTGTTTCAAGCAGTCTACCAGATATAGTGTGGAAAAATATAGTGATCTGCTGAAATCTGTACATGGCATTGATATCTCGAAAGATTGCTCAGACATCCACCCACCATACATCTGTATTCTGTGCGAGCGAGCCCTAAAGAGAGCCAGTAGAAAGGGAGAACAGTGTGGAGGTGGCTGTGGACCTGTCACCAAATGGGAGCCACACCATCGCACAAACTGCTCTGTGTGTTCAAGCCAGAAAAAGGGGCGCAAGCCCCCACCATGCAAAACCAAAAACAGCATTGCGAGGTGACGCACTCCTGGCAGCACCCAGCCACCAGAGCGATGATGGATCACCTGCACACTCAGCCGGCAGCAGTGTAAGTGGTTTAGATATCAGCGCAGAATGCACACAATCAAGAGCAGCGCGACAACATCGTGCAACACTGCCGCTTGACAGGGACAGATTTTTAGACAGAAATGCGGTGCAAATTTGCATCATCTGTCAGAATGCCGCAGATGGTATCCTGGAAACAGCATGCTGCAATGACCTGAGTTGTGCAGAGTGCATAAGCGAATGGCTCAGCACGAATAACACATGCAAGTCTTGCAGCGCTGACATGACTGCATCATCGATGCGCACGCCCAGCTTTAGTCTAACCAGGGTTGTCAGCAGCCAGTCCATACGCTGCAACTTCCACGAGCCATCGCTACGTGGATGTCCTGAAGTCGTGCCGCTGCATGACTTGCAACGTCATGTCAACATGTGCCCGTTCAATCCCGCAGAGACGCCATCATGTAGCACAGCACGTAGCCCGCCGCCGAGCACGACACCTATCCGCTCTGTGCGCCCATCGTCAACAGTGGCTGAGGTTCTAAGTGCTTCTCCATCGAAGTTGAAGGGCAATGTGGCAACCAACCTCACTGCACGTCTGGTCACGGCTAGGGCAGAGGGTGGCAGGCTGGAGGTGAAAACTGGCGAGGGAGGAAGGGGCAAACCGCAAGTTTACCAGCTAACACCAGCGTGCAGTGTACCGTCAACCGATGCGTCTGCCTCAACACTCAAACGCCGCGCTGCTGAGCTGACCCGAATTGCAGAGTCCGTTTGTGGTGGATCTGATGGAGCTCGAGTGCAAATGATTGCTGGGTTGAAGCGGCTCTCATCAGCTGCACAGGAGGAGCTCTTGCAGGAAGCTGGCTTGAAGTGTAGCTCACCTTCGCCTGGCACCGCGCTGGCCATCAAGGCAGATCTCTGACTGCCATGGAGCCAGTTGAGGAAGCTGCGGCAGTGGCTCAAGGTCTTCGGAGTAAAAATGGAGTCTGAGCGTTCTATACGAGAGTTCATCGCGAAGACGCTGCCCAGCTACACCACTACAGAGCTGCCGATGTCGAAGCGGAATGGCGATGTCTCCATGGCTGCCACTGTATTTTTTCCGTACCTTGTCGCTGTTGTCATGCACTTCCTCGACATCCTCAATGAGAGTGACAGCTTGACATGGCATTCAGGCACGATTCCACAGTCCGAAGTATGGCTCAAGATTGGCGGTGATCACGGAGGAGGCAACTTTAAGTTGAGTTTGCAGATCGCCAATGTACTAGCACCGAACGCAACGCACAACACCATTCCACTGTGCATATTCGAGGAGAAGGACACTCCGGCCAATTTGAAGACTGCTCTTGGCCAGTATGCTCCACAGATTGAGCATTTGCAAAGCACGTTATGGAACGGCAGGCAGCTGAGAGTGTACATGTTCGGCGACTACGAATTTCAGACTATGAACTACGGGCTGTCAGGTTCTGGCGGACTACGTCCATGCTTGCACTGTTTGTGTCCGAAGAAGGAGATAGCCAATCCAAGTGACGACAGAACAGATGCACATAGACAGGCACGCACACTGACTACATTGGCTGATGATTACGGCAGATTTTCGGAAGCTGGCTCGCAGATATCACAGGCAAAGCACTATAACAATGTAATTCGTCCGTGCATATTGCCAGTGCCCGTTGAAAATGCAATCATCCCGGTGCTGCATCTCGACTTGGGCATCTACACATGTATGTTTGAAGCCCTTCTGAATGACCTGCAGGAACTGGACTCGAAGCTTGCTTCGAAATGCAATGCCGACACCAACGATGCTGGTACGTTCACCAAGTTGTGTGCCCTCCACGAGAAACTCCGCTGCACACAGTTGCAACTTGACCAAGCCGTCAACGGACAGCAAATGGTCCAACAACAGATGCAATTTGTAGCTCTCCACATCCAGAACCAAGCGGAACAGGCGTTACTGGCATTGGTGACTACTCTACAGCAAACATGTCAGGCAGCAGTTACAAAGACCCAGCAACACACTTCGACAGTGGATGCCTTGAAGGACAAAATTGCCAAGCTATGCCTCAGTAAGGACTTCAGTGGCCCATGCGTAGCCTCTGTGGAGCCTGTTCTCCAACACCACAAGATTGAACGTCAAGTGTACCACGGTGGTGCTTTCATCGGCAATCACGTCCACCAAGCCTTGAAGCCCACCGTGGTCACTGCCATCAGCCATGCTCACGTACCAGTCATCACGTCCAGGTGTCCAGTCCTGGCGGAGGAGGCCCAAACAATAGCATCTTTACACGAGAATCTGATGAACAGCTACGCTTCTTGTCGAGCTATCTTCAGTCACAGCTAGGCAGTTTCAGCAGACGAGATAGATAAGCTGGGGTCTGAAGTTCGGCGTTTCTTGAGTATGTGCAGACGACACGTTGTGGCACGGCGACTTGGAAACATCACGCCGAAACTTCACCTGTTAGAGAGTCATACGGTGCCACTCATCAGGAAACTTGGCGTTGGTCTGGGCCTGCTCGCGGAGAAAGGGGCAGCGAGCTTGCACGCCAGTCTCAACACCCTCAACGCCATCTATAAAAACATACCAGGAGACCTCGCCAGGCTGAAAGTTGTCGCCGAGCAGCATCTGCTAACAACCACCAAAGAAGCCAGTATGCTGGCTCCTCGTGCACAGAAGAGGAAAGCCGAGGACCAAGGTCCAGTCTCCTCGTAAACAGGTAAGAAGACAGCGTGTTGACAGCAATGTCTGTCTTCGTGTTTGTATTTCCAACGCTCCAAAGAAAAACATTTGGAGCACTAGATCATGCTCCTCTTTCAAATTTTCAAATGATCTTCGACTGTTTGCGTTTTTTGTGTCGAATCATACTGAAAACCAACTTGGTTTTGTTACTATTCACACGAATTTACCGATTCGCATCGAGTTTACAAAACTTCTCTAAAACCCGGTGGAACGACGCCATATTGTGATCTGGTCAGCCGCGGACAGCCGTGGGTGCCATCCTGAGAATAAAGAATTCAATGAGCTGCTCCATTTCGCCCGACAGCCTCGCGGCATTAACCCAGGCATAATGCAGAGCCTGCAGAGCATCAGATGTACCCAATCTTCTCCTGAAACCAAACGGGCTGGAGGTGAGGAGCTGATGGTGTTCCAGATGGTTTGTTACCTGGCTGTTCACAACAGTCTCCATCACCTTCGAGATGATGCTCAGCAACGAAATAGGGCGGTAGTTCTTGAGAACAGAACGTGAAGCTTTTTTGTGGATAGGAACCACGTTTGCCGTTTTCCACATCTTGGGAAAGGAATTGGCTACTCGGAATCAGTTTAATGTTGCAAAACGGCTGAGATTGCTCACTTGGGACATCTCTCGCCTAGCTGAGATCGCAGCTCCTTCACGTCCACGCTCAATGCTCAGAGTAACCAGAGTAACCAGCACATCGTCACGGAGATTTTTAAAGTACAGTCGAACCTCATTAGAACGAACACTGATAAGGCGAACTCTCCACTAGTACAGTCGAACCTCATTAGAACGAACACTGATAAGGCGAACTTTCCACTAGTACAGTCGAACCTCATTAGAACGAACACTGATAAGGCGAACTCTTCACTAGTACAGTCGAACCTCATTAGAACGAACACTGATAAGGCGAACTCTCCACTAGTACGAACTAGGGCCAATCCTATGGTTGGCCAGGCATCAATTCAAGTCAAAATTATTCATTAACGACGTACTTCTGTACAGCGAACTTTCGCGAAGACGAACTATTTTTCAAGTGTGATTTGAACCAAATCTGTGTGGTCATGTGCATGTAGTACGAACTTTCGGTCCACGAGCATGCGCGTGGGCTGGCTGCCTTCTTTTCTTCTTCTTTTTTCAATAATTGAGGCCATATTGTACGTACATGTTATAGTGCAAATTGTTTTTTTAGCGTGTTTTGAACAAAATCAGCACATTGTACGAACTTTAGGCACAGTCGTGATTCACTGTACATTGTCATTGTACTTACCTGTTTCTGGCTAATGCTGAGAATAAAATGCTTCCCATGTACCACAGCATGCACCTTCACGTAAATACAATCCATATGATATGCATATCGAATTTTTTGTCAGATCTGGATAAGAAGAACTCCCGATAAGACAAACTTATTTGTTCAGTCCATTGACGTTTGTCCAAACGAGGTCTGACTGTACTGTACGCGTCGCCGTCATTCAATATAAAATCTTGCAAAGAACGGCGGCTGATTTGAACCACACAGGTAGTCGTGCTACCCATGTGAAGTCCTATAGAGAAGGCAACTGTCATGATCAACTTCCCTTTAGAAATAGCTAGGCAGCTGAGAGGAAAAGAGATGAGCTTGCGAAAGCGAGAGAGTCGATCCCGAGCAAAAAAATGTTTGACACCAGTGCCGAAAGCAGCGCCGAGGAGGACCAAAAAAGCATGAACCCTTCCTTGGACAATAAATTCCTCATGGCTAGTTGTCATTCTATACCTTACCTTCCATCATACCAAGTTTTATCACCTCAAGTGAACGCGTTGTTGTCCAAAGTCTAAGTTCAAATTGTCAAATGGTATGCGACAATATTGCTGACACGGACCAAGTACCTTGGTGCCATGGGTGACGACCCTGATTCAAGTGGGTCCTTGATGTTCTGTGAGGATGGGATTGTCATGTTGACGCATATGAGGGCAATTTAGTAGCTTACGAATATATTATTGTACATCATAATGTGAATTTTATATTATCTTAGTACCTGTCGTTAACGAAAACACCGTGACTGAGTTTGATCCTACAGAATGCGCTTGTGCTTGGAGGTTTTCGTAAGTTCAAGGGAGTGGAAAACTGGAAAGGTCTGAAGTAACATAGATTGTCATTACCAGAACTCGGACCAGGGAATATGGCTTATAACCAGCAATGTTCTATCGTTGATGTAGGGTGTAGTCTGTCTGGAGGTATTGGTATTTTGTCACCATTACTTACTTTATTGACTTCATGCACAGATTGCCGGGCTCAGTAAAGTACACCAAGAACGACCCTTAGTGAAAATGCTTGTCCTGTGCTCACTGTTTCTTCTTTCTTTTCTGAACATGTACTTCTTCCAGGTCATTAGATCATAATTTTCTCATAACCCTACCAGCAAACCTCTTTCGTGACTTTGGATCAATAACAGAACTGTAAGCCAGTAGTCGTATTTTGTCCGTGGCTTTTGACAATCTCTGTGTCAACTAAGAGTTCCAGCTTGCAGGTAATCGCTCCCAGTACACCCCCAATGTCCGGCACCCCTCCGCCTACAGGCACTGGGGCAGGCCACGACGACGGGGCCACCACGGTTGCCTCTGACGATGCGGATTGGATACCCAGCGGTCCTCGTCGTCGCCGACACAGCCACGGCCATTCGACCATGGAGGAGAAAGCCAAGGCCGATGGGACATGGCCCTCCCCTCAGAGGAAACACCCAAAATACTGAGTCCAGATAAGTTTCAACAACTAGCCAAAAGACAAAAACATTTAAAAAAAAAATAAAATAAAATAAAATTCCCCCCAAAAAAAACAATACCAATGTCAGTGAATTTGAACTTTCTCAGCACCAATGTGCGTTGCATATTCAACAAAATGGACGAGTTACTTACCTTTACCCGTTCGTGCTCTGAATCTCAGAACGAACTATCAGTCATTGCAGTCCAGGAAACCTGGGCTGACACATCAGACCCTGACAGTCTCTATGCAATCCCAGGCTACAAGCTGATCAGAGCTGACAGACAGGACTATGGTGGTGGTGTTGCCTTGTACATAGCGGAACGTTTCAACACAAGGGTACTGACAATACCAATGACAGCAGCAGAATGCATATGGACGAGAATATCCACCGGTAACCTTTCCCTCGTTGTTGCAAACATTTACCGACCACCCCGTAGCGATGGCACCCTCTTCTGTGCGGAACTGGAAAGAAGCATCAAAACCGCTAGAGCCGAAGGTGACGACCTCCTACTACTTGGAGACTTCAATGCCAAGAACAGTGCGTGGCTCACCACAGACAGAACAGATCGCCTTGGGGACGACATACAAACTCTGCTACACACATACGGCCTCACACAACATGTCAGATTCCCTACTTACATCCACCGACAAACACCTCTCTCATGTCTAGACCTTGTTATCTCCTCACTCCACACCAATGATATTCATATCCAATCACTTCCACCGTTTGGCGCATCCGATCACACTACTATCAGTGGCCACATCGATAATCAACTGCCCCCCATAATTAACAACTCCCCTCCACGATCCAGAAGCACCACATTCTGGTCATGGACAGACAGCACTATCCACCTTCTTCGAGAAGCCCTTTCACGCACAAATCTCAACCACCATCCAAACCAACACGACCCATGCCCAGTTGACACCTTCTGGCGATCCTGGCGTGACAATGTCATGAGCATCGCCCAAGAACACTGCCAAGTTACTCGCACTCACCCCCCTTGGGACAGGAAGAACGTGCCAGCACGACCATGGATATCAAAGGGCCTCTTGAAAGAGATCAAGGATAAGCACAGAAAACACAGAATATACCTTCACTCACGCTCGCCTGACGACTGGAACACGTTCACTGCCCAAAGAAACCGTGTCACCACCCTCCTGCGTCGTGCTAAATCGGATTTCGTAAACAACTCAACAGCCTCCTCTACTTCCCTACACCGCCTCATGAAGCACCTAACTACAGCTACAAAACAACGCATACCCGAACTCGTCAGCCAAGCAACTCCTGCAACGACACCAGCACAAAAAGCCGCTGCCCTCAACGAATTCTTCATTTCACAGAGCAAGCTGTCCGTGGCCAATGCGGATGAGCAAACTCCAGCCATCAACACCACCCCTGACATCCTCAGTCCCCTTCAAGAAATCTCGACTTCCCAAGCTGAGGTCGAAAAACTCCTCCGAGGAGTTGATACCAACCTTCCAGCTTGCAGGTAATCGCTCCCAGTACACCCCCAATGTCCGGCACCCCTCCGCCTACAGGCACTGGGGCAGGCCACGACGACGGGGCCACCACGGTTGCCTCTGACGATGCGGATTGGATACCCAGCGGTCCTCGTCGTCGCCGACACAGCCACGGCCATTCGACCATGGAGGAGAAAGCCAAGGCCGATGGGACATGGCCCTCCCCTCAGAGGAAACACCCAAAATACTGAGTCCAGATAAGTTTCAACAACTAGCCAAAAGACAAAAACATTTAAAAAAAAAATAAAATAAAATAAAATTCCCCCCAAAAAAAACAATACCAATGTCAGTGAATTTGAACTTTCTCAGCACCAATGTGCGTTGCATATTCAACAAAATGGACGAGTTACTTACCTTTACCCGTTCGTGCTCTGAATCTCAGAACGAACTATCAGTCATTGCAGTCCAGGAAACCTGGGCTGACACATCAGACCCTGACAGTCTCTATGCAATCCCAGGCTACAAGCTGATCAGAGCTGACAGACAGGACTATGGTGGTGGTGTTGCCTTGTACATAGCGGAACGTTTCAACACAAGGGTACTGACAATACCAATGACAGCAGCAGAATGCATATGGACGAGAATATCCACCGGTAACCTTTCCCTCGTTGTTGCAAACATTTACCGACCACCCCGTAGCGATGGCACCCTCTTCTGTGCGGAACTGGAAAGAAGCATCAAAACCGCTAGAGCCGAAGGTGACGACCTCCTACTACTTGGAGACTTCAATGCCAAGAACAGTGCGTGGCTCACCACAGACAGAACAGATCGCCTTGGGGACGACATACAAACTCTGCTACACACATACGGCCTCACACAACATGTCAGATTCCCTACTTACATCCACCGACAAACACCTCTCTCATGTCTAGACCTTGTTATCTCCTCACTCCACACCAATGATATTCATATCCAATCACTTCCACCGTTTGGCGCATCCGATCACACTACTATCAGTGGCCACATCGATAATCAACTGCCCCCCATAATTAACAACTCCCCTCCACGATCCAGAAGCACCACATTCTGGTCATGGACAGACAGCACTATCCACCTTCTTCGAGAAGCCCTTTCACGCACAAATCTCAACCACCATCCAAACCAACACGACCCATGCCCAGTTGACACCTTCTGGCGATCCTGGCGTGACAATGTCATGAGCATCGCCCAAGAACACTGCCAAGTTACTCGCACTCACCCCCCTTGGGACAGGAAGAACGTGCCAGCACGACCATGGATATCAAAGGGCCTCTTGAAAGAGATCAAGGATAAGCACAGAAAACACAGAATATACCTTCACTCACGCTCGCCTGACGACTGGAACACGTTCACTGCCCAAAGAAACCGTGTCACCACCCTCCTGCGTCGTGCTAAATCGGATTTCGTAAACAACTCAACAGCCTCCTCTACTTCCCTACACCGCCTCATGAAGCACCTAACTACAGCTACAAAACAACGCATACCCGAACTCGTCAGCCAAGCAACTCCTGCAACGACACCAGCACAAAAAGCCGCTGCCCTCAACGAATTCTTCATTTCACAGAGCAAGCTGTCCGTGGCCAATGCGGATGAGCAAACTCCAGCCATCAACACCACCCCTGACATCCTCAGTCCCCTTCAAGAAATCTCGACTTCCCAAGCTGAGGTCGAAAAACTCCTCCGAGGAGTTGATACCAACAAAAGCCCCGGGTTTGACTCTATTCCAAACCGCCTCCTCAAAGAAGCGGCTAAGGAACTTGCACCGTCGTTATCGTCCCTCTTTAATCTATCGTTCCAAACCGGAGAAATCCCACAGGAGTGGAAAGATGCCACCATTACTCCAGTACCCAAGCCGGGTGACCCAACCCAACCAACAAATTATAGACCCATCTCTCTCTTGAGCACTACATCAAAAATCCAAGAAAAAATTGCACATCAACTCCTCTACAAGCACATCACACCCCACCTGCCCAACCAGCAGTCCGGATTCCGCGAGAAAGACGGCACTGAGCAGCAGCTCGCCCGTCTCGTCCATACCCTCTCCACTGCGAGAGACGACGGGAAACACGTCAATGCCTGCTTTTTCGATCTAAGCAAGGCCTTCGATCGTGTGTGGCATGCAGGCCTTCTAGCAAAACTCTCCCACTATGGTGTCCAGGGCAACGCCCTGGAGTGGTTCCGACGGTACCTGTTGGGGCGTCGGCAAAGGGTCCAGGTGGATGGCGACCTATCGCCTTTCCTCGAGATCCCTGCCGGCGTCCCTCAGGGATCTGTTCTTGGGCCGCTTCTATTCCTCGTCTACACCATAGACCTTCCACATGCATGTGAGAATCCCGGCACCACCTGTAGCCAGTTTGCAGATGACACCGCTCTGATTTCCATAGCGAGAACTCTTCAAGACTGCACCCGAAACCTACAACAGAGTGTCACAGCAGCTGGAGACTGGCTTCAAAGATGGCACCTGCTGGTTAACACAAAGAAAACAGTCATCCTCCCGTTCTACCACAATAACCGCCCCCCTGAACAGCTACCCCAGATCACCCTCAGGAATAGTCCGCTTACCGTAGCACAAAAACACAAACACCTCGGAATAATCTTTCAGCATGACCTCCGTTGGACGGAGCATGTTGAATACATAGTCAAAAAATCACTCAAGTCTTTCAATATTCTTTTTAGACTAAGGTCTACACTCACCAGTGATTCTTTATCTCACATCTATCAGACATACATACTACCTATATTCTCATATGCGAGCACTGCTCTCACACCGTTGTCCCACACTTCCCTTGACAGGCTAGAACGACTCCAGCGGAAAGCCGCCAGAATATGTCTCCACCTTCCCCTTTACACACACTTAGAACACTCCCACCTTTTGCATCGCATCAAATGGCCAACATTATTTTCACGTTTTAAAGTTAAACATATACTCTTCGCACATTCTCTGCGCCACAATTATGCCCCACCACATATACTCTCGCTGCATACTGCTAGCAACGTGCAACCTTCGTATAATTTACGTCGCTCTCGTACTTGGCACTTGCCAACTCCGCGGACTGACCGCTGTCTCCATTCTCCCCTGTACAAGGCCCTTCATTACTTTAATTGCCTGCCCACCCAGCTTCGCGAAAACCCTTCTCGTACTCCCTTCAAATCCGAGATATCCCTGCTGTTGCACAACTCTGTATGCTCGTGTAGCGACCACCCCTGCCCGTACACTTAAGTACGCAACTCTGTATGCTCATGTGGCGACCACCCCTGCCCGTACACTTAAGTAGTCATTAACCCCTAGGCCCTGCCCACCCAATTCTTCCTCACTCTTTCTCCTTTCTTACACTATTATCTCTTATTGGCCACTGGCTATCGTGAGAATAAAGATTTGAAACTATCTGTACATGTATCAAACTTACAGTATAATAGATAGTAGATAGTTGAAAGTTCGTTCGTGGCCGCGGTGGAGGTGGCTGCGGCGGTGGAGGTGGCCGCGGCGGTGGAGGTGGCCGCGGCGGTGGAGGTGGCCGCGGCGGTGGAGGCGGACATCACATTACACAGATCACATTGCAGACATCACATTGCAGAGATCACATTATGGAGATCACATGACACAGATCACATGACACAGATCACTTTACGGAGATCACATGATGGAGATCACATGACACAGGTGACATGACACATATGATGCTATGATAATTTCTCCCCTACACTCACTCGTGTTAAGCCTTGGGTTTTTGCATCTTCCTGACCTGTACAGCTCTATCTTCTTCTTTGTTTTTTGGTGCGTGTTTTTGGCAGTGACGCCGAGACCTCAGGTCGGCAGAGTCAGCAATGCCCCGCCATCACTGCTGCGTCTCGGTGCAGCGCCTGCTCATTAGTTGTCACATTTGTCCTAGTCTCCGTACCATTGTCTTTCCTTATTCTTTTCGAGCTGGTTATGTGAACGTAGTAAAACAAAAACAAAACAAAAACACAGATCGTATGATGGAAAACACATAGAGATCAGGTGTGTTTGTTGTCTCCTACTTTAACATTCATAAAACTTCGTAAGGTTGTATGTTATCTGAACTAGAAAGTACACAGTGCATAGACCAAAGTAATGTTTTTTGTATACTGTAAAGCAGCGCAAAGAAGAAGATAGCTAATGTAAACAGCGAAAATGTGAAAATGTGCGACCTATACGCATAGCAATAATGACACAAAGGGTCAAGTGCGAGAAAACTCAATAAGCGTGACATGTAGTGTTGTTTGGGCATCCTGTCACGCTTATTGAGATTTCTCGCACTTGCACCTTTGTGTCATTATTGCTAAAAACAATAGGAGGACAGAAGAAGTGTTTTTACTCAGTTTTTTTTTGTCATTATTGCTATGTGTATAGGTCACGCATTTTTGCTGTTTACTTTAGCTATGTAGATAATCGACGCGCACTACACAGTTCTAGCGTTACAATAAGTTTCTCCCCCCCCCTCCCCCCTTGCACTTAGCTCTCACTTCACTTCTTTTGTCTCACCTCCCCACATTCTAATTTAACACTTCATTTTGTTCTCGTAACACATTATTGAATGTATAATTATTTAATCATTGTTCAGCATGGTTACTCTTCAGTCACGACTTTCACTGATGAATGTGACGAGAAAATCTTGATTTTTGTAAACTTTCATGACTTCGTTGTAGTGTGGCGACGACAGCAGAATTTGTTCTCTTTATTGCTAATACTTTAGCTATCTTCTTCTTTACGAATTATAGGTTGCGACTTCGGCGATGATTTTGTTTAGGAATGGGTTTGCTCCCACACTGGAGCTCGCGCTATTCCGCGGACGACTTGACACTTGACTCAAGTGTCAAGTTGTCGGCGGAATAGCGCGAGCTCCAGTGTGGGAGCAAACCCATTCCTAACCTTCTTTTCGCTGTTTTACCGCCTCCTAACTCTATACTGTAAAACATGTAATTTGAGGTGTATTAAAATTTCGGTGTCAGGGACCTGCCAGGTTTCAGGTGTAATTTACAATTAGGTGACCACTATTCCCTGCACATACAGTGCACATACAGTGCATACTCTGGTGTCTTTTAGGTGTAATCTAAATTTAGGTGCTTGTTTTCTCTACCGAAATCACCGAAAATAAAGTTACACCAAAAGCATCGTGTTTTACAGTATCCTAATGTTTAAAAAAAGAGAAGAAACACATGAGAACGAGTTATGCAGCAAATATCCACGACTGTAACAAGATGATAAACAGTCAGAAAGTGCGATAATAGGGCACAATAATAAGGTACAAAACTGACCGGCTACTGAGACATTCAGCGACACGAGACCTACCTCTGACACATCCAGTACGCGAACCAACAGCCTTCCAACTTGGAAGGTTCGTGGTTACGTAGGACCGAAGAGGGGAATGTGTTTCTTCTCTTTTTTACAATTATTTCTGGCTCAGTATCCGAGTATATCCTCATGCTGTTTTTTCTGCAGTGACATGAGCAACAATAAATTAGAAGCATTCCCAGAAGGATTGTTCACACCACTTAAAAATGTCATATACCTGTAAGTCCTTTGCATTGAAGTAGGGGCAAGGAATGCATCTAATACTGTACTACAAAAAGGCTTCGCACTACTCCAGCTGTCAGCTGATGCTTTGAATGACGTGGCTGCTGCTGCTGCTGCTGCTGCTGCTGCTCTCTCTCTCTCTCTCTCTCTCTCTCTCTCTCTCTCTCTCTATCTATCTATCTATCTATCCATGTTGCTACCCTTACTAGTGATAGTCCTCACCCTGAAGTTGCTGTACTAGTTACTTTGTATTTCTGTTTATTGTGTTCATACTGAGTGCGCAACTCACTCTGTCCATTGCGTTAATATTAGGAATAATTAATGGACTCGGATGGGGAGCCAAGGTTTAATTTATACAAAAGAGTAAGGACCGAGGTACTACAAGTTACGCTATACTGCCCATTAACACCACCAGTTACTAAACAATCGGCTCATGCGATAACATTGCACGACACTGAGCGACGGTACTGATGTTCAACAACTAACTGGCTAACAGCTCTAGCACATCTTGGATGCGCACTCCAACAGCCTTCCGACTTGGAAGGTTCGTGCAATGTTTTCGCATGAGCTGATTGTTTAGTGACTGTTGGTGTCGGTGGACAGTATAGGGTAACTTGTACTTCCTTGGTCCTTTCTCTTTTGTATAAACGAGGGAGCTTGGAAGCTCAGGGCCGTACGCTATGCTTTCTTGCCTAACTCATCATGCATGTCACTAGAACTGATGGAAATGGTTTTTTCCATTGATTGGCTACATCATTGTATTGCAAAAACGTTTCAATCAGTTTGATTATGAGTTAGGCAAAAGTAATTGCATATTTTATAGCGGATTGTTATTTTCTCCCACTTCATCAACTTTTGCTTTGCTCCTTCTTTTCTTTTTTATCTCCTTATAATCGGATTTTCTGGCCTTTTGTAGTAATACATTGACCTGTTGAGCCAATGAGGTAAAATTATATTCCATACAATATGATACAATACAATAATACAATAATGTCTTGCCTTTTTTGTTTGAAGTTTTATTTTACATCACAAACCAAACGGGCATCAATGCCCAATATTATGATGGCGATAGAATAAAAAGTGTGGTTCTATAAAGCTGCACTTGAGAAAATGAGAAAACAGTCAAGAGGAAGTATATGTAAATGTACCGGTATTTACAAGTTCGAACGAATTAACAATCAGAGAGAAATAGGAAGATGAGGACCTATGCCAGAGGGAGGTACTATTCGGCCATATTAACCGTAGAAAAACCCTTTCAGCAATATTTAAAACGGCCACCTGATAGAGTGCTTGTGCTTAACTGTTGGTGACGGCCAAATTCATCGTTACCTGTGGAACACATCACATAACTTTAAAGTCTCCTATAATACGCATCCTGTCCGACGGCAAAAGAAGCTGTGGATTTAGTTTTTCTGCATGTTATCAGCAATGACTACTGATCTTCAGCAACTTGGGTCTCCTGTAATACACATCCAGTCTATGCTTTGATAATGCTAACATAAGTATCTAATATTGACTGAGTACGAGGTCAATATAGGAAATAAAAGCCGAGTAAAAGACCGAGGCGAAGCCGAGGCCTTTTACGAGGTTTTTATTTCCTATACTGACCAAGTACGAAGTCAATATTAGATTTATCAGGACAAACAGTCCGTATTTCAAATTCCTGAACGATAACATCATGAATCCTGGTTTTATGATTGCACAACCGTTGCACCACCACACCTACTCATGCAGTGGCAATGCTGCACTAGGCACCGTTCAACTGCGCAACCCCTAAGCAGTCAAATATAAGCAGTCAATATAGCCCTAAGGAGTGAAATATGCAGGAATATTTGACTGCTTAGGTATAGTGAAAATCAATGGGAGTCAATACTAAGGGAGTGAAAATCCTCGGGATAGCACTCGCACAATGTCATCGTATTTGTATTTGTATTTATGGATTCTCCACAGGCCTTAGCCTAAATCGAGGGAATCCCCGTCAACAGCTTATGAAGAAGAAGCTGAGGAGAAAAATAAAAATAGGAAATAGAATGATGCGGGGTGGTAGTAATATAACACAGTGCTCTATGACATCACAGTGCTCTATGACATCGCTACTCTACGTGGAATGAAACCAGAGGGCTCATAACGGGTGATAGCAAAGTGTGTGCGGACAAGAGCGGTGAAACATTTTGGGCTGGATACAGTACGAATGGTCCATGTGGCAGTGGTGACAAAGAGAAAGGTGGCACGGGTGTGTGTGATGGCTCTAGCAGGTGGGAGTAGATGTTGGGGGCGCCTGGCGCTGTTTGACACTGAGTAGCCTAGGTCCTCCAGGGTCGTCATCTGGCTATTGATAAGGTGGTGGAGCTCAAGAAGGCACTGAATGTGTCTTCGCCATGCGAGGCTGGGCCACTGGAGGTGCGCAAAAAGTGAGGCTTTCGGCTCCGTTTGAGGAGGGTACACGCCATACTTCCGCAGGATCACACGTGCCACTCTTGCCTGTAGCCGTTCAAGGGTAGTAGCCTGAGCACTGGAGAGTTGAAATTGCCGGAGGGATGAAGCGTATTCAACCACAGGTCGAACATATCCAGTGTACAAGCGGCTGGCTACTGCTGGGGTGATACGCTTGGTCATGTGGATCAGCAGGACTGCTCGCTGGCGAAACTTTGTTGTGATGGTGGCGACATGGTTGGTGAAGTCAAGGTTAGAGTCCAAGATGACCCCAAGGTGTCCGTGAGTCGTTACATCAGACACGTCATCTCCCTGCATTCTCAGGTGCGGAGTCGGATGAGTAGGGTGGGCACGTTCTGCACGACTTCTAGGAGAGAACTGCATGGTGCAAGACTTCGAAGGGTTGAAGCACTCTCCGACTGAATCAGCCCACTGCAGAACGCCATCAGTGGCGGCCTGGAGGGGTGGACCATTTGTTGTTGATTAGGTCCTCCGGCTGCTCTCCCAAGAGTAGTGTCATCGGCAAATAAGAGCACATCAGTAGTGACATCAGACTATATGGTTCGGGGAAGCGCATTAATGTAGAGAATGAAAAGAATGGGGCCAAGGTGAGATCCCTGGGGAATGCCTGCAGAAACTGGGTGGGTCGGCGACTTGGCAGAGAGAACTTTGACACATCGTCCTGCTATACAACATCCTAATACCATACAACACCGTGTTGATGTCTGTCTGTCTGGCTGGCTGTCTTCGATAGTACGGTACAGGACAGGTACGGGATAGCGCCAGGCATGCCGATGGCATAAACAAACAAACAAACACGGAATTAAAGCTGTGTGGACCCTGGCTAATGCCAGACGTTACTGAAGTAACGTCTTTTGCATAGCTACGGGAATAATCTGCAGACAGAACTGTTTCGTCCTTTGTGAACTCATCAGCGCAGCACAGAGGAAATGAGGCCGACCCTGGTAGCAATGAGAAATAAATTAAACCAGGCTGAATATACCTTGCCAGAGTGATCAAAGTGACAAGTAAGGGAGCTCTGCGTAATGCAAACAGCAAAGGCACTACCCCACATGAGAGTGCTCAACTGCCACAAGAGCAGAAGCAAAATACTCCATCTGCAGACAAAACTGTTTCGTCCTTTGTGGACTCATCAGTGCAGCACCGAGGAAATGAGGCCAAACCGGGTAGCAATGAATACATGCATACCGCACAGCTGCCAATACAAGACACTTACCATTCCCATGACTCACACGGAATGTATTTGGATTAGAATAACAACCGGCCAAGCCTCCCTTGTGGTAGGGAACATCTACCGTCCCCCACGGTCCGACCCGGCAGAGTTCGTGATGGAACTGGAGAGAGTCATAAAGATAGTTGAAAGACCCCAAGATGAGATAGTTCTCCTTAGCTATTTCAACGCCAAGAACTGCTTGTGGCACTCCAACGACAGCACTGATGCCTCAGGTAAGGACCTGCTTTGGCTGTGCCAGACTCATGGCCTCACACAACACTTGTCCGTTGCCACCCACCTATGCCAACACACACCTACATCGTGCCTGGACCAGGCCATCTCTGGCTTCAGCCACAGTAACATCACCCGCTTAAGTCCGCTTAGTTGTAGAACAAACCTACTATGCAGTGCACTTCACACCCGTCTACACAACAATGCGTGCGTTCACGGTCTGGCTGAACTGGGACGTTCTACCAACCCAACAACTCACTCATATTGTATACAACTTTGAATTCCGGCGTTGTGCTAGCCGGTATGTTGGTAGAACTGTTCAGCACCGGAGCGCACGGATTAAACAACACACACCGCTTCACATTCTATCAGAGGAAGCATGCAGAGACCGGCCTAGGCGTGGCAGGCCACGGAAGCACCCACTACCTGTCCTGCCCCAGTCTTCTCCACCAAATCCAGTCAGGTTATCTGGTGCTGGTTTAACAGACTCTTTGGTGTCTGCAGCATCAGCAATAGCAATAGCGGTGACGGTAGTCGACAGTGAGTAAACAGCAAAGCCGACACCAATGTCCATCACTATCATAGATCGTGGCAAACCCAGGAAGTCTATGCCTCCTCAACAAACGCCAGGCATACGCCCCCTGCCGAATCCACCACCTTCTGACCAAACCTTGCCGTCGTCAACATTGGAGCAGACTACAACAACTTCTCAAAGACCAAGACATTCAACAACTTATTACAGTATGAACTATTATACCGGCCAACGACATGTTCATCGTTCCCAAGCGGTCGCTGGTTTCTCCCACAATGTCATCGTAGGAGGAGGCCCAGCGTGACGGCAACACTGGACGTGACCGCAAACGATGAGGGCGACGACGGAAATGGTACTTACGGAGGAGATTCTAGCAGTTGAGTGAGGGAGAGTGCGTGGGTATAGGATAGTGTGAGAGTGAGTGTGGGTGTGTTTTTCGACCTCGTAAGTCTTCGGTGTATAATCACTTGGTATCTCGTCCTGAATGTTGCCAAGTGTATTCTAATTCATGTTTCTCCGTTTCGTGTCATGAACGTCATGGCTATCAGTTACAGGTGAAAGTGTTGGAGGCTGTTTTTTATTATCATATTGCACATACCTACGGAAGAAGGGAAAGCAGAACAAAGACAAAACAAGAAACAACAATTGGGGTGTAGGCGCTGCATGACCTGCGCTGGTTAGATGCGGTGGACTCCCCCCGACCAAGGGTCTCGGGATCGGTGTACACAGCAATCACCATGGGGATGGGGACGAGGAGAGGAATGACGGAGAGAGAGAGAGAGAGAGAGAGAGAGACGGAGGGAGGGAGGGAGAGACGGAGGGAGCTATCCCGTACCTGTCCCGTACCGTACCATCAAAGACAGCTGGCCACAATGGTCAAATAGGGCTTTCAAATGCAAGACCATAATGTGAAGCAACCTGTAAGAATGAGTATGTATGCAAAGTGTATCGGGGGAATGCATGCAGGGCGATAGTGCGGGTTCGAATCCTAGGTTATGTCTTAACCCTTAGGTGCCGGTAGGTCGATTTCCACCTATGCTGACAGTGCATACTAAAATCGAGCACAGAGCCGGTCACGTACATCGCAGGTGTCTGATATTTTGTACAGAGACGCTTCAGTAGCTGGCCTGTAGATAGCAATAGAGAAAGTAGGGGGGTTGCATTTGAAAAAGTCGAGTCGTGATCAACGTGATCGCGCAGATCAGCGGAAGTCAATCGAGCGTGGCAGCCTACGCACGGGTCGCGCAACACGAACAAATTAAAAAATAGGAGAAATAAATTTTTTTATAACATCCCTATGCTTCTTTTGCCTAGGTCATCAAGGTGGTAGACGGTGTCGTATTACCCTCGTTCGCAAAGAGAAAGTTCCCTCTCGCTAGGCAAAAAAGCACAGCGTAGGGCGCTGAGCTTCCAAGCTCTCTCATTTAGTGTTGTATCCGCGGCATATTTTCAAATAATAATAAGCATGTGTTTAGACAAGTGTACTGGCTCCTGTTTCTCTTTCTGTGTTCTATTTTGCAGAATACTGGATGCTAATAACCTGACGACCGTGCCAGCTTCAATGTTTACATCGAGCAGACAATTAACATACCTGTAAGAATGATTTAAGGAGATTGAGATGACATTGCAACGAAAGCAGCAGTATGATTAGTGACTGAAACAACACCAGCAGTACCAGCAAAGGATTTTCATGCGGACATTGCAAGGTGTAATAGGTGTATTCATACTAAGACCGTACAATAATCACTATTCGTATTTCCCGCTCCTTCACCATAGCAACGAGAGCCTATCAAGTATAGAAGAGCGCATGCTCCAGTGGTTCTCTAGTGTTCTGCTCTCCTTCTCACTCTTGGCTACTCTGTTGTGTAAATACTTCGTCCATATAATCATCAGTGGGGAAAAATACGGAACTAAAGGATACCAAAGAATTAAACTGAAGTTAAGTAAGAGAAAGGTTAAAAAGTCGGCGTGGAGACAAGAAACCCAATATTGACGAAAGTAAAATGAGCGCACTCATCCCACGATAGCAATTGAAAAAAATAATTATGTTAAAATGTCATCATGTCGACTAACTTGCCTCTGTATATTGGTTCATCGAATGCTCTTGGGTTGTGTTCCTGAACGTAAAGCCTTATAACTGGTTTGTTTCGGGCCGCTCAACCAGAAACGTGTCTCTTCCCAAGGCCAAGTCAACGCAATTCACAAGATCGCCATTCTTCCAGGGCTACTGTGCGTGGCTAGAACTTCCCGACTCGGTGAAGACTTCAGCATCATTGAAAGAATTTAAAGTGAATCTGAGGGCCTGCTGATGACTGAGTGCACCATAATAATAATAAAACTAATCAATATAGCTTTTCGGCTGTTTCCTTTTCATGTATATAATCATCTCCTCCTTTTACCACGGTTGGCTATCACTCACATCTTCCCGTTTTGGTTGCCATCGGAAGCCATAAGATGTTGAATAAATAAATAAATAAATGTAATCATGCCTCCAATAGTGCTAGCTTTAGAATACCAGTGTCTCTTGCATTAGTTTTAGATCTAATAATGCTCACCTTATGGGACCATAAATATCTTTCCTTTGTTGTCCAACTATCATTGTGATGAAAATTTATAATGATAATCACAAGAAATCGACGTTCAAATTTTAACATATGAGCCCGGATCAGCGAAAATCATCGCTTGCGTTTGATATCAAATTGATCAAAAAGTGACGTTGAAGTCGAGCGAAAGAAAAGTCGTGGACCTAACAACTTCCCACCACCTTCCTGTCTTTCTTGTCACTAGCCTTTCTTTCCGCCTGACAATCCTGTGTTTGTTTATTTGTCAGTTACTAGCTAGCTAGGCAAGCCCCAGGCAAGTGAGGAGACACGGCTGGGAACCCCCACGTACCTGCGCTTGGCTGGTGAATACGTACGATCGCGGGGCGCAAGCATCGCACGCGCATCGATCGTCGTTGACGCCAATCACGTCACGTAATTTTTTGTTGATGACTGGGTTGGTGATTGCTCATCAAGGGAGTCAGGTGAAAGATACGGAGCTCCAGAGGATGACTCTCTCCTGCCGCAAAGCAACTCAGCAAGGCTGCAGACTTTGTGTAGAAGAAAGCAGCTCTGCTGAGACTGACGACGAAGTAGATATTGCGGAGGGATGAACGACTCATTCACTAGTGCGTTAGTCGGATATCGACAGTGACGTTGCAGAGCAAATGCGTCTCGATCCGCGACTGGGAGAGCAACGAGTGCTAGTGCAAGATAAGATCTGCTTCGTTGGCTTGGACACTGAGCGACTTGAAATATTTATTTGGTCCATGCAGCAGCTCTCAAAAATATTCAAAAATATGTTCCTGTTTGGTCAGGTATCTGCACTTGTACATAGTACGTACCTCATGAGCCTCTGTGCTAAGTATTCATAGCCACTAGGATTGCACTCCGTGTGTGCACATATGTTTTCATGGAAGTGAGGGGGCTTGGAGAGCATCTGTACAGAGCCTGGTGTGGATGCAAGCGAAAGAAATATCAGTCCCTGGAACTTGTCCATATGCCGTTGGATCAGTTGTATAGTCAGTGAAGCAAATGGATTACTTGGACAAGCAAGTGTCTGAGTACACCCCTAATTAAGGACTATAAAAATTCCTCCTTGCTAGCCAGCTGAGTGATGGCATGGCCTAACAGGATCAGACACATACCAACTCTCATACCTGTATCTTACACAGAAATGCCACTTACAACATTAGTACAGATATGTAGTGTACCACTTACGGTGCTGTGATTGATTCAAAATTTCTTGAGACTGGTTATCAGTAGTTGTGGATCAATTTGGAGGAAAATTGTTTTTAGAAATTCGTGCACATGTGATGGCTTTTGCTGATTCAGGCTCATTATTATTATTGTTCAATTGTAATCGTGGTATGAGTGCACTCATTTTACTTTCATCAATAATAGAAAGGTGTTAGAAATGCCACATAAGAATCATGATACAGGGTGCGGGGATTCTCACGTGCATCTGTAAGGTCCATGGCATAGACGAGGAATAGAAGCGGCCCAAGAACAGATCCCTGAGGGACGCCGGCAGGGGTCCCGAGGAAAAGTGAAAGGTCGCCATCCACCTAGACCCTCTGCCGTCACACCAACGGTACCGTCGGAACCACTCCAGGGTGTTGCCCTGAACACCATAGTGGGAGAGTTTTGCTAGAAGACCTGCATGCCACACACGACCGAAGGCCGTGTGTGGCATGAACTCAAGAGAGAGATGGGTCTATAGTTTGTTGGTTGTGTCGGGTCTCCAGGCTTGGGCATTGCAGTAATGGTGGCATCTTTCCACTCCTGTGGGATTTCTCCGGTTTGGAATGATAGGTTAAAGAGGGACGATAACGATAGTGCAAGGTCTTTAGCGGCTTCTTTCAGTAAGAGGTTTGGTATAGAGTTGAACTTAGTATCAACTACGCGCAGGACTTTTTCGACCTCAGCTTGGGAAGTCGAGATTTCTTGAAGGGGACTGAGGATGTCAGGGGTGGTGTTGTTGGCTGGAGTTAAACTTTCCTCAGATCAATGAATATGAAGAATCCCCTTGCGTTGTGTTCGTTGGTCTTTTCCAACAGCTGTCACACAGAGAAGATCATGTCCGTAAAAGATCGATCGCGTCATAACCCACATTGAGACTCCGGCAGAAATTCAGCAGCGATCACCTGAAGGAGTGACTGAATGGCACTAGCCAGCACCTTACCCACCACGTCCAGGAGTGAGACCCCTCGCCAGGTATCGCACTCAGAGAGGTCGCCCTTCTTGGGCACCGGCACGAGAGTAGCATCAACACATTCCTGCGATACGCTACCAGTACGCCACACATCCCGGATCCCGGATCAGGCTCACTAGTCTCAGATTGAGGTTTTCACCGCCAGCTTTCAGCATTTCTGGCGATATACCAGAAGCCCCAGCCGCCTTCCCGTTCCGCAGTCGTGTCACAGCGTAGCTGATCTCACGCGTATCAGGAAGCCCATCAAATCCTCAGCAACAGGAAGTTCCGGAACAGACTCAAGAGCGTTTGGCGTCTATGTGCTCTGCATGTTGAAAACAACAGTTGAGAGGTGCCCTCTCCAGCGTTGGCCCAGCTCCTCAGGAGAGTTGCAGATGTTCCCATTTGCATCAAATATGGCGAAGGTCCACACCGGCTGCAACCCCTGGTCCACCGCCTTGAAGTCATGTATGCATTTTCATACTATGGCGCCATTGAACGAGACTCAGTTGCTTATTGGGCCTTGGCCTGAATCCACATAACTCCAGCCGAGTCTGCAGCGGTACGTGCCCTTGCTTTGGCCGCCTAAAAACCGGCAATAGAACGGAGCATCGCACTGCTGACCATGGTACACCCAGGAATTGTAAGCAGCATCACGGACATTCAGAATAGGCTGTAGCGTAGGCATTGCCTCGCGAAACCAGTCCGGTTGATAACGTTTCGCATGGCAGAGCGTAGCAGATGCTGCAGAGCACTTGCTGTCCACGGCTGCGTCCTCTAGCCATGTTCATTCCAGTTCCTCAACAATAGTTGCCGGGTACATCTCAGCAGGTGTGTGCTCTTGCGCCTCTGCATGGGTAGGCCGCACCCTTAATTGTGCTCTCTGAACTCTTCGGGGACAGTGTTGCCAACCGCCCGTATTTGTCCGTATTTTTACGGAAAAACGAAGTTTTGTCTGCAGTACGGATTTCAATCGAATATCCCGCAAACGATCATGTACATGTATATGATCGATTACTAAAACCATTGTAACTCCATCGTTTCTTGTGCTAATTCAATAATCGAAGGGTAACAAAAACTCCAAGCTGTCCAATGCAACAATCGCTGAAGCGTAAGGGCCCGGTCACACATGCACTGGGGTTTCGCTTCGGCGACGAGGTTCTGCGGCAGCGAGCCTGGTGTCGCTCCAGCGAAACCACGTGTGTATGGTCACACATAAAACACGGCCAACTCCTACTTTGGCGGAAAATACGAGTAAAGTGGACTGTGGTGCATACGGTACGGAGAATAGACGAGGTCAATGGCTGTCTTGCACGCATTTTTGCTGCATGGACATCATACGCATACAAATCTCTCGTAGCAAGTCCATATACAGCAGACCACGGTGTTTTCCGCTGAAGCGAATCCGCAGAAGCGACAGTCTCGCTTCGAAAATTTTGGAGGAAGTGGATTGGAGTTTCCGCTGAAGCGGAAGTTCCGCTTTTCGCCGTTGCCATGCCATTTTTCGCTCTTGCGACCTCGCTTCAGCGTATACGCTACTTTAGAGTGCATGTGTGACCGGGCCCTTACGATGTTGAACTCCAGAGATATCACTCGCCGTATTCAGGTATTCTTGCCTTGGCAAAATCAATTTTTTGAACGAACTCTTTGCCATTTTGGTGGGAAATCCCTTTTTGCGTGCTCTTTGAGCAACTGAGCACTTTATAATGCTGTAGCCGGCTGAAGTTTAAATCGCCCTCGAAAATAATTGAGCGTTCTGCGATGAAGGAGAGTGGAATGGTGTTGATGCGACGATTTGCTTGCATATTAGGCTTGGCTCTCAGATTGTGCACAATCTGAGAGGCCCAAACGCGGGAGGCCTAGGAAAAATCCAGTACCTACACGGCAGGATAGTTCCCTGCCGCTGTCTGCCGTTCCGCCTTTGACATCTGTGTTGGACGGGCTTGAGCTTGGCAGCTCTTTGGAGGTGCGTGCCATTGGTGCAGCCCTCGGGTGTGCCTAAGTCTGTGCTGCTGGGTGCTGTGCCTGGGGCTGTGCCTCGAGTGGTGACAGCACCTCTGCCTCCCCCTGACCCGCCTCCTTCGAGGTCTGTGGTGGTGGGGAGCACTCGTGGCGGTCGATTTGTCCCACCGGAACCAGAGCTGGATTCAACAGAAAGACCAACAACCATGGCTGCAACAACAACACGAGCTTCACATCCGACAACAACACCAGCTTCACATCTAACAACAACAATCCACAAAACAAAGCAGCAAATGACAGACCACGCAGATCTACAGCAGATTACAACCGGACCTATGAATTCCCGGTAAACGTACAAAGGAAACAATCGGAGAGGGCGACGACTAACATGAAGGCAACGGCATTTGTGGCTGGCGTTGATGATGAAGGTGAGACGCAGAACGATGTAAGTGAGGAGATTCGAACCGGTGTGGATTATGGAGCAGGTTCTGGTTTGAGCAGTGAGGGAGAAGGTGAGCTGAGTCGGGGTGAGAGTGAGTGTGAGGTTGTGCGCGTGATTCGAGATTGTGTGCGTTCGTCTCGTAATAACAAGTCTCCAGTATACAATCATTTGTTCTCTAGTACTGACTGTTGCCGTACTTATTCCGATTCCTGTTTTTCTGTTTTGTGCCGTGCTCGGCATGGTTATCTGTTGCAGTTACACGTTTTGGAAGCTGTTTGTCAGCGCATTCATAAGCCGAATTTGTGTGTCCAGAAAGATAGAGTTATTACCCTAAAAATGTTCAAATAATGTTCTTTTGTGTAGTGTGGCAACGTTGTTGCCACTTGTGCAAAAAATGTGGTTTGTCACCTTCTTGTTTGTTATTTTTATTATTATCATTCGTTCTCACTTTTTTTGTTGCTGATACACACTTGTCACGCCTAGTTCTTACTTGTACACCCTTGTTTTCTGCACGCTTTTGTGAGAAATCACACCTCGATATTCCAGTGCTGTAATAATAATTATATAAATAATAATATAGATATAGACAGGTGTGGAGCATAGAAATACTTTTTTGCATGCAAAACACCCCTGACGTTCACACCTCACTCAAGTGGTTGCAGTGCACCTTGTCAGTTCTGTTGGCTGCATATCACATGCACATGCTTCTGACCACACTTCTACAACACTGCTCCAACTCTGTAGCAGTCAAGCCTGCCAGCCAAGGTAGCACGTTTGGGTAGTTTTGGTCGCTGTCTGCAGGTCAGATACGGCACACTTATAGCTAAAAGTCGATCGCTGGTCACGCAACACAGGTGGGCACAGATTATCACTACGAGACGATGACGGAAATGCAACTAGACATGACGAACTGAAGGCAAAGACTGCTTTTCACACCCCAGCAACACGGGCATGCACCAACTCCACGTACAGACGACGTGCACAAAATCACGCACAACCTAGCAATAAATTCGCATACTTCAGTTATCTACGTGCCTATATTGTATGTTCATGCAGTCATTTGCAAAATAATCGAATCAAGACCTTACCAAGCGTACCGTTTTCAAGTCATCTTAAAACATTGTAAGTTGTATGTTGATCATAGAGGGTTTCACATACGAGAGAGCTAGGAAGCTCAGGGCCCCACGCTGTGCTTTTTTGCCTAGCTCATCGTGCATGTTGTTAGAACTGATGGAAATGTTTTTCCTTTGATTAGCTACATCATTGTATTGCAAAAACGTTTCAATGAGTGACTGAAGTAACGTCTTCTGCATAGCTACGGGACCGGCGCTGACTCTGCTGATCGCGGGCGTTCTGGAGTCGACGGGATGTCTGTCCTGACGTTTCCTGGGACAGGCGCTGACTCTGCCGCTCACGGGCGTTCTGGAGTCGACGGGATGTCTGTCCTGACGTTTCCTGGGACCGTCGCTGACTCTGATCATGGGCGTTCTGGAGTCGACGG
The DNA here is from genome assembly GCF_964019385.1 of Sycon ciliatum. NCBI lineage: Eukaryota > Metazoa > Porifera > Calcarea > Leucosolenida > Sycettidae > Sycon > Sycon ciliatum. The sequence continues at coordinate 21,211,795 of NC_088654.1, read as the reverse complement.
GATCTCTCTTCCTATGTTGCCTGTGACCGGTGCTGACTCGCCCGTTCTCGCTTATTTTGGAGACAACAGGATCTCTCTTCCAAAGTATGTTTTTGCGGACGCATCCTATCACCTATTAGGCAACTAATGTCCATTCTAATTGCATTTCCTCCTCGTCTCCCCATTTCTTTCCAGAAAATCTCCCTATAGAGGTTTTTCGAATGACGTCACACGCCCCCACGCGGCGCAGCTGCTGGCGTGTTGAGTGGCAAAAGATGAGATCGAGTGAGATCGAGATTGAACGCCAAATACAATTATTTTATTTATTTTGTTGACGGCTTGTCGTCTTTCTTTGCTATCCACTCAGTCCACACTGGCCATTTTCGCTTTACGCTTGATCTTCAGGTTTATCTTTAGCGCTTTGTTTGTGTAACCGATATTGATCAAGGTCGAAATGGGGAAGAGCTGCTCGGCTGTTGGCTGTACGAGACGATTCAAAAAGGGCGACAAAGGTTGGACAAGATTGCCCTCTGAAGAAAGTGAACCTGAGCGCAGGGAAAAGTGGATAACTGCTCTGCGAAGGGAGAACTGGACACCAGGAAAGCACAGCTGGTTATGTGGAGCGCATTTTATCGGCGGGGCGAAGAGTGATGAGCCTTTGTCACCAGACTATGTGCCACGTGTGTTTACGTTTGTACGGTCCCCAGTCAAGAGGAAAATGCAGGAGGAGTTGGAGGCTTACCACCGGCGTGCAAAGCGGACTCGTTTGTTTGCTGATCAAAGCGCTACAAAGGCTGTGGAATCGACTGCAGCAACTCCTACTCCTGATCCTGCTGAATCCGCGTCCACTTCAAAATCTTGCCAAACAGATCTCACCATGGGCAAGCTTCACGATTTGGAGAGTGAAAAGGAGCAGTTGAAGGCATCAGTAGCGAAACTGCAGGCCCGAGTGACGGAGTTGGAGCTGGAGAACGCCACCTTGAAGCTGAAGCAGCCGTCTTATGGGTACACTGAAGATAATTTCAAAAATGACCCTGCCAAAGTCCATTACTACACTGGCCTGCCTGATGTGAAAATCCTGTCAACTGTCTTCTCTTATGTGTCAAAGCCTCTCTCTGCCCATGGTCATAGCAAGTTGTCCCTCTTCCAACAATTCATCCTCGTGCTCATGAAACTTAGACTGAACCTCGCGCATCAGGACTTGGCTTACCGCTTTGGCATCAGTCCGGCCACTGTCACAAAGATATTTGAGAAGTGGATTCAAGTGATGTTCGTCCGGCTACGCCCACTTATCCGCTGGCCAAACCATGGTGACCTGGAGAAGACCATGCCGAGGAGCTTCCGCGGACAGTTCGGTCGCTGCGTCTGCATAATCGACTGTTTCGAGGTATTTATGGAGAGGCCACGTAATCTTATGGCTAGAGCTCTCACCTTTTCACATTACAAATCCCACAACACTGTCAAGTTTTTGGTTGCTGTCACACCCCAAGGCTCCATATCCTTCATCTCCAAGGCTTGGGGCGGACGAACACCTGACAAGCATTTGACGGAGAACTGTGGCCTATTGAAGCTCCTCAATCCGGGAGATCAAGTCATGGCGGATCGTGGATTTACTATCGAAGACAGCGTTGGCATGTACTGTGCCAAACTAGTCATCCCTTCCTTCACCAGGGGGAAGAAGCAGCTGAGAAGGCAGGAGCTCGAGCAGTCACGCCAAATCGCGAATGTGCGTATCCACGTTGAGAGGGTGATCGGCCTGCTTCGGCAGAAGTATACCATCTTGCAGTCAACCCTGCCTATCACCCTATTGAAGCATGATACGGATGAGAAGGAGTCCATGATTGATCGTATTGTTAGTGTGTGCTGTGCTTTGTGCAATTGCTGCAAATCTGTTGTGCCGCTCAACTGAGCACTGTGATAGTAGTTTGTAGATGATTGTGATTTGCTGCAACGGGTTTATGCATTGTGGTACTCTGCTCATTATACACGTTGCCGTTATTATCTTGGTCATGAAACTCATCATGCCACCATGGTCCTGCAATGTCAGCTCTGCTTGCCATATCAACGAGTGTCAGTTATTTTGCCTATGTCTGGTGGCACCCTGTTTCAATGTCCATTGGATGCCTGAACTGGCCGGCTATGCGCTGAACTGTGAATGTATTGTTTTATTTTTTTAATAGCATCAAATGGAAAATAGCTGTACACCATGATTAATGAAACTGTCTTTGTGTTCGGCAATGTGAACTTCAATATTTGCATATAAACTAACACTATCGGCACCCAGACAAGTTGAACTTGTTCGGTTGTGGATGAGCTTTGGGTGTAAATCCACTTCAATGCTGGGGTTCCATTCCCTTTCCCAGGAGTCAAACTCAGCCAAATTGGGAGTTTAGTGTATCTCTCTTGTTGCCGCAATTGCCTTTCACAGGCACAACAAAGTCTGAGTGGTGGTCCAATGGCTTTCACTATGGAGAGGATCTTGGTTTAAAAGAAGACACTGGTTCACACAATAATTATACAGAATGTGATTGATGAGGTACAACAGTGTAATCGCTACTGACATACGATTTGAATACCTCAAAATTAGAAAACTAGTTTATGCCATACTCCATACACAAGATATCCAGCGACGTCATGCGTATACAATGTAACTGTACAAGTTGCAGGATGACGGCATCGTCAGGGGTAGACTTGAGCAACGTACATACCATACGGCAGACTGTGAAATGAAGAACAGGCATGACCAGTGAATGCTGCACAATACCTCAGTATCAGTATTCCTGAAAGGTAGGACCTGTTAATAATTACCACTCGAGAGAAGACTGTAAACTCATCTTGTTATCAGCAAACTGAAATACATTACAAATACATTATAAAAGTAGAAAGGAAAAGGACATATGGAAACGAGTTAAGAGTAACTCTCCACCACTGTATGTCCTTTTCCTTTCTACTTTTATTATTGGCTCAATACCCGAGTTTCAAAATACATTATAGCAAAGGAAAAGGAGCGAGAACACGCCAAGCTACTTGCATGGGAGAAAAGGCTAACTCACTCCACGAACTACAAAACAAATCTCATCCTTTCACACGCAGTGAAGGAGCTTACAAAAGTGAAAGGCAAGTGCATATGGCTGCACACACAGCCTACGCTAGCTGCAGCGCTGGTACACCGGAACTATTATCATAAAGAGCCAGCCAGCATGAATCAAAGCAATCGACTGTCGCGACACCAGTGCAGACAAAGTGATGCGTACACAATACAGACAAGGGGACAAGTCCAGCCAGATACAGTTACTTGAGCAGAGAGAAGCACCAACACAATCTTCAGGATGCATGCACATAATTCTAACAGGACCACTCCTCAAGCTTTCGACTTCTTCTGGCGAGCTGCCTTGCGGCATTCAGGACAATGCCAGCTCTTACCGGGCTTCTTCTTGAGGCCTAGGCACTTCACATGGAAGAAACGGCGAGTGCAATCAGTATTAGCACACTTCGCTACATCACCGGCCTCTTTCCCGTCACAGTAACAACCACCCGGCGATGACAATGTAGTCTGTGGCAGACCCACTGTGGCTGATGCGCCCGCTGCTGCTGGTGGTCCGTCAGGTAAGCTATCAAAGTTCTTTGAATACCATTTAGCGGCTAGTTCCGGTAGAACTCCAAGTTTGTAGAAATCTACAACTGCCTCCAAGGCTTTAGCCATAAACGGCGCATCAGGAAGTATGCGCTCCACGTGCAGCTCTTCCTTGTTCCAGACTATGAAGTCACAGTGTCTGGCAGCGCAGACCTTCAGCTGGAGCTGGACCTGATAGTAGTAGGCATGGTCGTGCTTTAGGCGAAGCTGTGGCAGCAACCCGGAGGAAGACGGGTCCTTCTCCAAGCAGAATTTGCTCTCGTCAGCAGCATCAGCGAATGCCTTGTCCCGGCATGAATAGGGACACTTGATCTCAAGCACACCGGCCCCACAGCATGCACAACTGACAAAGCCATCTGGGCTTGCCCCAAGATACGGGAAGTCAGGAGACAGGCAAAGACCGCACTCAGTCACAGACAGCTCCTTGTGAACAGCCCCCTGCTTCCTTACATACAGCTCACGCGCACTGGCCTCATGCTCACAGCCCCATTTAGTGGCTGAAGTTGTGAACGCTTGCGCCTCCGGATAACAAATGGCTTTGATGAGCGACACGGATGGATTGCTGGGATTGGTGCGCGTAGCAGCTTTGAAGCGGGATGCTGTTACCCTGCCAGCACGGTAGCGAAACCACTGCTTGGAGGTAGCCTGGTCCTTTGTGAGCCTCTCCACAGCCTTTGCCTCCTCCGCAGTCACAGTTATTGCGCTGAACACTTTTTCACAGTGCTGCAGCACATCGGCAAAGTTGGCTGTCAACAGTGCGTCATTGTAGAGCTCGTCTACCAGGTATGGTGGGCAGCCGTCCTGATCCTTTGGAGCGTACCGGTCAGAGAAGGCAGGCATAGTGCTCAGCACCGCACAAGAGCCGGCGGAATCCAGAGAGGCACATAGGGCATCAACTTCCTCAGCTGTGGGATTGTCAAACGGAGCAGGCTTGCTCTTGGCGGAACTGCTGGTAGCTCTTGGTTGTTTATTCTTATCCTTCCTTGGGTCGGGCACAGCAAGATCAATGTCAATGACCCTAGCATACTCCACAGTTTTCATGCTTGGGGCAATCCACTGACAAGGCAGGGAGGTACATGCAGGCTCTACTGCCATGGACGTACGGACAGACAAGCTCATGAGCAAAGCTGCGATGTGCGAGCACGCTTCGCCCAGGCCAGCCATGCAATTACAATGCGCACAAATCACGATTCCGTCCTTCTCCGCGGCTACCCAAGGCCTCAGATTATCTGCAGACACAGTCTGCGAATGCCTGACCGAAGCTGTCACGAAAAATTTCGTGCTGTCAGCATTTGCAGGAAACGACAGGACGTCTCCAACCCAGCCAGATTTTACGAAATTATAAGCATCCAGACTTTTGTAGGCTTTCAAGGACTCTTTGGTGTACGGACTAGGAGTATTTACAAGATAGTTATAAACATCAGGCCACTCGATACTCGAGAAAAACTCCACGGCAGAATTTTTGGAGAGGACGTACGGATCGGACACATTTGAAACAATTCGGTCAAGCTTCTCGCGATACCGCTTCTTGGCTACTTCGTCCAGCTCACCGTAGATTTTTCCAAATTCTCTAGGCTCCATTTCAGCAGTCATAACAAGCAGGTACCCTCTCAAGAACGCACAAACAAGCACGAATCTGATCGTCAAATCAGCAAAGAAATACTGGAATAGTGCAAACTCAAACCAAAAAGTGCAGCTGTCACCAGGTCACGGTCTTTTTGCCACTCAAGGTCACCTGAGCCCACGCGGGACCGGCACGTGACCACTTTTCGAAAAACCTCTATACATCAGGGAGTCGTATACATAATACGATGAATATTGTGGCATGGCCAGCTTATTGTGGCCAGCTGTGTTTGATGGTACGGTACAGTACGGGACAGATACGGGAGCCAGCAAATATTGTGGCCAGCTGTTTGTGGCCAGCTGTGTTTGATTGTACGGTGTGGTACGGGACAGATACGGGGTAGCTCCAGGCAAGACACAAACACACAAAAAAAACAAAAAAATACCAAATTAAAGCTGTGCGGACCCTGGCTAGCGCCAGACGTTACTGAAGTAACGTCTTCTGCATAGCTACGGGAATTAAATTCATTCTGTTTGGTGCCCGTAGCTGTGCCATATTTAGAGTTGTCGCGTATTGCGTTATTTCTATATCAGTTTCATTTGTGATGTTTTGTCCTTTTTTCTCTCTCTCGTAATAGTGCTTCAGGTGTGATTAATTATCAGTTCGCAGTGCTCCTCATTTATTAACCCATCCTAACCGATGTGCCCACTTCATTCCTGATGATGGTTATTTCATAACCGAAACGTTGAAATATATTCAACCACAGACCGAGAGCAAATATGAAAAGAAAGAAAGAAAGAAAAGAAGAAGAAAAAATACGTATCAATACAGCCTGGAGCGTTAAAGAGCATTACTTTGGCAGAGCCTCCTTGAAAGCGAAAAGTGCCTCACCACATCGAATACTACAGGAAAGGGAGAGCCGAAAGCTAGATATCACAAACACAGGGAGTTAAGAAGTGTGGAAAAACAAGGAGCAGGCAATTATACTTGATATTGAGTAGGTGAGTTCCCTTCAGGGACGGACACGATAATAGTATTTACTGTTTACTTTTCATTGAGTAGGTCTATCACGCTGGAAACAGTCAAACTATTGTAAGTGCTGAGGAAATCATTTTACAGGCGGCGAGGACTCAAGAAATCTAGCATCAAGAGCAATCACTCCTTCGCCTTAGTCACACCGTGCCATTCTTAGGATGTCAGTGTTTCTCGCGATAGTTCTAGATCCAGCACTAGGCCATAATTATTCCCGTAGCTATGCAAACTTACACGACACGATACTTCAGTAACGTCTGGGGCTAGCCAGTGTCCACACAGCTTTAATTACGGGTTTGTTTGTTGGTTTGTGCCATCGGCATGCCTGGCACTACCACTTACCTGTCCCGTGTGCCGTCGGCATATGCCTGGCGCTATCCTGTACCTGTCCCATACCGTACCATCAAAGACAGCTGGCCACAATATTTTTATTTATTTATTTATTATTACAGCATCTCATAGCACAGTGAGAACACCGGCCAATCCAAAGAGAGAGGGTGTTAGCCAACCACGGCAAGGCAGGGAGAAGGGGAGGAGAAGAAAAAAGGAACCAGCATGGATAAGCAGTGATTGCAACAAAATGAGAAACACAAAATCAAAGTCAAGGCGCGACAAGGCTCTTAAAAAGGCGGAGGGAAGAAAGGTCCTTAGTTCTTGGGGAAGTGCCAGCCACGCAGAGTACGCAATGAAAAAGGGAGAGTGAAGTAGAAAGGAGGACTTAGGTTTCGGAAGGGAAAGGGAGTTTCTCTTGCTACGGGAAGAGAACCAGTTGAAACAGTGGAGGTGAGGTGGACACAGATTGAGTTTGAGAGAATGGATAAGGGTGACAAGATGTTAATTACGTCTCTTAGACAAAGGGGTAATGTCAGCAAGGGCATAAAGGGTGGAAGATGGAAGCATGCGGGGTTTTCGGAGGAGGATTTTGAGAACTTTTTTTGTGGTGAATTTCGAGCTTGGCAGCACGGGTTGTGGAAATTCCAGCCCAAGCAGTATCTGCATAATCAAAAATGGGGCGTAGGTAAGCTGAGTAAAAGAGGAGTTTACAAGAGATTGGGAGATGGTAACAGTGGGAAGAGAGAATCCCTAAAGATGAACTTGATCGTTTACATATGTAATCGATGTGGGGTTCCCATGAAAGATTAGAGCCCTATTCAAATAGGGCTTTCAAATGCAAGATCATAACGTGAAGAAACTTGGAATAATGAGTATGTATGCGAAATGTATCGGGGGAATGCATGCAGGGCGATAGTGCGGGCCGAATCCCATGCCACGTGTTGAAAAAAATAGGAGAAATGAAAAATTTATAACATCCCTATGCTTTTTCGCCTAGGTCATCAATGTGGTAGACAGTGTCCTATTACCCTCGAGTGCAAAGAGAATGTTTATTAATTTCGCCCAGGGCCCTACGCTATGCGTTTTGCCTAGCTCATCATGCATGTTTGGACAGATGGAAACTTTTTGCAATACAATGATGTAGCCGGCGATCAGTTCATTGTAGTATGATTGGGAATTGTAGCCAGTATTATTTTTCTGGTTTTAGAGATCGTATCGGAGCAGCCGTTCTGCAATTCAAAATCGAGCTGTCATGGTCGACGTAAAACACTATTAATTTTACATACCGTATTTTACCGGTTGTAAGTCGACCCCGGTTTTAAGTCGACCCCCGTATCCGGAGGTCTCAATTCTGCGTTTTAAAGTTTTCACCCAAAGAAGCACTACTAACCCCTCCCTGCTATTAAGACACCAACAAATCATGTAAACATTCCCTGTTGGAAGTTATAACATCCCAATCCTTCAAAAGACCAATAAACTGGAAAAATGTGTACACATAGTGCACTCGTGCATGCAGTTCAGGTCTTTTTTTGTAAGATTCTGATAGTTCCCGGTTATAAGTCGAATCCCGGTTGTAAGTCGACCCCCACCCTTTCTCCTTCTATTTTAAGTCGTAAAAGGTCGACTTACAACGGGGAAAATACGGTACACAAGCTCGGGGAGCAAAAGTCTCCTTGTCCCATAAGCTTCCACATACCAACTAAATACAAATCCATGTACTTCACACCAGCTGACTTGCACGCGCGGCCCTTTTCACGAAACCAGACAAAGGCATTGGTTTACTATAACGCATGTACGAAGTCACTAGATTACACCCGCACCAGGGATGAAGGCGACAGCGCCAGGCATCAATAATGTGTCGTACGGTATAAGGATGTCGTATAGCATGTACTACAACAGTACGATGAAATTGTGGGAGAAGCCAGTGACCGCTTGGGAACGATGAACATTACAACAGTTTTATTTTAAGTGATAGTCAGGCCAAGTTTCTGAAGATCAGTAGCGAGATGTGGATTTGTATGCAAAATGTCACTAAAAGCGCCATTTCGTTCTTATAAAAGCATGGATGACCGCAATTGGCCCATATGTTGTAGTCTTTTGAACGCTGATTCGACTGGTTTTGGTCCGAAAAGGCTGCGATGCAGGATTCCTCCTTTATTCCCAATCGAACATGGTTGAACAAGCGGTCACGTGCTCCTGGGTGCCCAAATCACCTGGTCACCACGCCAGCAGGCGACAACTTTCACACCAAGGTTCAACTCGATTTCAACTCGAGTGACAAGACAACACCCAAAAAAGGTCAAACAGGCTAGTAAGTTATACCCTGCAGGCACGGTGACTAGGTGACTGGTGTACGCAGGAGCACGTGACCGCGTGTTCAACCTTGTTCGATTGAGAATAAAGGAGGAACGCTGCATCGCAGCCTTTTCGGACCAAAACCAATCGACTCGGCGTCCAAAAGACTACAACACATGGGCCAATCGCGGTCATCCGTGCTTTTATAAGAACGACATGGCGCTTTTAGTGACATTTTGCATACAAATCCCCATCTAGTAGGGCGCAGTCACCCAGTTTCGGTGGAAGTGTGCGAGTTTGATTGGGATTAAAGTAGGAAGGGAGCGTCTCAGCTTCCTCGGACCACGACCATTCGACTCGGCACCCCGAAGACTACAACTGGTGAAATTTTGATTTTAGCCTTAACTTCCCCTTTAAGCACAAGCACACTATCAAGGCAAGGACATTATTGTATTATTGTATTGTATCGTATTGCATGGAATATAATTTTACCTCGTTGGCTCATTACTACAAAAAGGCCAGAAAATCCAATTATAAGGAGATAAAAAGGAGAAGGAGAAAAAAAATTAAAATTTCACACAAAACCTCACAATAATCACACACAGGATGAAAAGCGAGAAGAGCTTTTCCCCTCGTGATCCTCTTTCCCATGCATGCATATTGGTGCAGTGCAAGTACAAGTGTCAGACTGAACCAGTGTTGAAAGCAGTATTTGATTGTCCAGTGTTGTGATTATTGTGAGGTTTTGTGTGACATTTTAATTTTCGGCAATCACATTTCGTTAATTTCTTACTTTTTAGACGGAGTCCAAGACAGTTTGGAATGCAATTTTAGAAATTTTCTATAGGGGAAGGACCCAAGACAATATATATATATATTCTTTTTAGAAAGCTGCCATAAATCAGTTTTTATTGCTATAATTTCTTTTTAACTCGGATGGAGAGCCAAGGATTGAATAAAAAAATGACGACCACAAGTTTACAATTTGAAACTCGGGTATTGAGCCAATAATAAAAGTAGAAAGGAAAAGGACATATGTCTGACTGTATATAGTATCTAGTTACAGTGATGGAGAGTTACTCTTAACTCGTTTCCATATGTCCTTTGCCTTTCTATAAGTTTACAAGTTATCCATTTTGTCCAACACTAACGGTTATAAGCAGAATACTGTTGAGTCAAAAACAAGTAGCACAAAAACTGACTGATGAGATCCGCACTCCCCCTCCCCCCCCCCCCTCATGGATCTAAGCATCAGGTCGTTGAATGTCAGCTGCAATATTATTATTATTATGGAGTTGGCTTTATTTCACTCACGTTGTCATGACATGAGGTAAGAACCCCATCACCGGGCCAAAAGAGACCATGGGTAATGAGAGAAAAAAAAAAGATAAATGGCCAACGCAATGAAGACCGAAGCAAAAAGGATTGTAAAAACCAAAGCAAAAATATTGAAAGCCGAGGCAGAAACTGAGAGACGAACAGAAATAAGCAGAACGATGGAGGAGGCCAGGACATATTCGAATACAAAAAGGTGGAGGAGGACAGGACATATTCAAATACAAAAAGGTGGAGGAGGACAGGACATATTCAAATACAGAAAGGTGGAGGAGGACAGGACATATTCGAATACAAAAAGGTGGAGGAGGACAGGACATATTCGAATACAAAAAGGTGGAGGAGGACAGGACATATTCAAATACAAAAAGGTGGAGGAGGACAGGACATATTCGAATACAAAAAGGTGGAGGAGGACAGGACATATTCAAAAACAAAAAGAGTAATCACAAGAATGGACTGCCAGGAATAGACCTGTAGAAATAGAGGAAGAGATGAATGCCGGACATACTCAAATGGCAAGAGAAAAATCAGGTTGTGAGGACCGTCATACTGCACATTCATGGATGTCAAAGCAAATGCGGTATTGGAGGTTTATACGGACTAGCTCTACCCGTAACATGAGGAGCCTAATGCCGAATGCCAAGAACCGACTTGAGGATGTTCAGCGTGCCCAGGATAGCACATTGCTGAGCCCTTTCAATGCGCAGAGTGCCTGGCAATGCCAACACAAAGTGTGACAGGGACACACCAGTCAGTCCACCAAGCGCCCCAACAACCAGGGGCACAACGCGGACATCATCCACATGCCAGATGCGCCGCAGCTCTTGGCAAAGGGAAAGCGTACTTTGTTATTTTTTCGGCGATTTTTGTGGGCACATTCTGGTCCAATGGAACACTGACATCCATCAGCAGTGCCTGTGTACTGGACCGCAACACCAGGTCTGGACGATGCTTCAGCGGGTTGCTTCCCGGCCGACCCAGACCATGTCGCTTGCATAGTGCCCAATGCACCAACTTTACCAGCGTGTCATGACGTTCAATGTACAGTGTTATTATTATTATTAGTAGAAAGGAAAAGGACATATGGAAACGAGTTAAGAGTAACTCTCCACCACTGTAACTAGATACTATATACAGTCAGAAAGTGCAACAACTAGGCACAAAACTAACAGAGTACTGAGACATTCGACGTCCTGACACCTAGCTTCAATACATCTCCGTAGCGCTAACCGACAGCCTTCTAACTTGGAAGGTTCAAGGTTATGGAAAGACCAAAGAGGGGAAGGCAAGCACAACGAAAACGAACACAAGCTACAGTCCCAACGGAACAAAGAATGTCGATTGTCACTGGACGATGACGAGACCAGTAGGCGATTTGACAAGGCGGTCTAACTACAATTCGAAGTCGGTTAGCGCTACGGAGATGGATGAAGGCCGCAGACATCACGCAACTACGTTACTTGTTTGACATGTATTACTGTGTATTTTACAACAAAAATATTATTGAAAACCCAGAATCGATTTTCTCGTTCCTATCATCAGTGGGAAAAACGGAACTAAGGATACAACCAAAGAAACTGAAGTTAAGTACTGTAAATAGAAAGGTGTTAGAAATAACATCAAGATACAAGAGCAATAAAACCACTAGAGGAAACGCAAAAAAAGGTAACAAGATTACATAACCAAAGGCGAGAAGGCACTGAACGAAGTGTCAACCTACGAATACAACTTCAGTGCAACAATGCATGTCAAACACGTAACGTAGTTGCGTGATGTCTGCGGCCTTCATCCTATTCATAGCTATATTAAAATTATTATGTCTCCTTTATTCACTCCTTTATTCACTTCTTTCGAAGGCGATAAGCCAGACCCACCGGGAAATATTTCCATGGGTGGGACAGTAAAAAGAAAGTGAAAAAAATAGGACATATGGATACGAGTTAAGAGTAACTCTCCATCACTGTAACATGATACTATATACAGTCAGAAACTGCAATAACTAGGCACAAAACTGACAAGAGTACTGAGACATTCGACGTCCTGACACCTAACTTCAACACATCTCCGTAGCACTAACCGACAGTAAAAGAGAAAAGGACATATGGATACGAGTTAAGAGTAACTCTCCATCACTGTAACATGATACTATATACAGTCAGAAAGTGCAATAACTAGGCACAAAACTGACAGAGTACTGAGACATTCGACGTCCTGACACCTAACTTCAACACATCTCCGTAGCGCTAACCGACAGCCTTCCAACTTGGAAGGTTCAAGGTTATGGAAAGACCAAAGAGGGGAAGGCAAGCGCAACGAAAACGAGCAAAAGCTACAGTCCCAACGGAACAAAGAATGTCGATTGTTACTGGACGATGACGAGACCAGTACGATATTTGACAAAGCGGTCTACCTACAATTCGAAGCAGCAAAGCAGCACACCACCCAACTTGGGTGGGTCATAAATATCAAAGATAAGTAAAGAAAGGGAAGCTTTGCGAAACCGAATTGTACAAGCCGAAAGCCAAACTTCTACAGTACTCCTCATGCATGACATTGTGATGGACTAGTTGACTACAAAACAAGTTGTTTCACACGACGTACGTTTCGCCGTATGGTTCGTGACTGCTCATCAGGTGTGCAATTTGAAACTCGGATGTTGAGCCATAAATAAATGTAAAAGAGAAAAGGACATATGGATACGAGTTAAGAGTAACTCTCCATCACTGTAACATGATACTATATACAGTCAGAAAGTGCAATAACTAGGCACAAAACTGACAGAGTACTGAGACATTCGACGTCCTGACACCTAACTTCAACACATCTCCGTAGCGCTAACCGACAGCCTTCCAACTTGGAAGGTTCAAGGTTATGGAAAGACCAAAGAGGGGAAGGCAAGCGCAACGAAAACGAGCAAAAGCTACAGTCCCAACGGAGCAAAGAATGTCGATTGTTACTGGACGATGACGAGACCAGTACGATATTTGACAAAGCGGTCTACCTACAATTCGAAGCAGCAAAGCAGCACACCACCCAACTTGGTTGGGTCATAAATATCAAAGATAAGTAAAGAAAGGGAAGCTTTGCGAAAACGAATTGTACAAGCCGAAAGCCAAACTCCTACAGTACTCCTCATGCATGACATTGTGATGGACTAGTTGACTACAAAACAAGTTGTTTCACACGACGTACGTTTCGCCGTATGGTTCGTGACGGCTCATCAGGTGTGCAATTTGAAACTCGGATGTTGAGCCATAAATAAATGTAAAAGAGGAAAGGACATATGGATACAAGTTAAGAGTAACTCTCCATCACTGTAACATGATACTATATACAGTCAGAAAGTGCAATAACTAGGCACAAAACTGGCAGAGTACTGAGACATTCGACGTCCTGACACCTAACTTCAACAAATCTCCGTAGCGCTAACCGACAGCCTTCCAACTTGGAAGGTTCAAGGTTATGGAAAGACCAAAGAGGGGAAGGCAAGCGCAACGAAAACGAGCAAAAGCTACAGTCCCAACGGAACAAAGAATGTCGATTGTTACTGGACGATGACGAGACCAGTACGATATTTGACAAAGCGGTCTAACTACAATTCGAAGCAGCAAAGCAGCACACCACCCAACTTGGGTGGGTCATAAATATCAAAGATAAGTAAAGAAAGGGAAGCTTTGCGAAAACGAATTGTACAAGCCGAAAGCCAAACTCCTACAGTACTCCTCATGCATGACATTGTGATGGACTAGTTGACTACAAAACAAGTTGTTTCACACGACGTACGTTTCGCCGTATAGTTCGTGACGGCTCATCAGGTGTTCAATTTGAAACTCGGATGTTGAGCCATAAATAAATGTAAAAGAGAAAAGGACATATGGATACGAGTTAAGAGTAACTCTCCATCACTGTAACATGATACTATATGTCATGCATGAGGAGTACTGGAGGAGTTTGGCTTTCGGCTTGTACAATTCGTTTTCGCAAGGCTTCCCTTTCTTTACTTATCTTTTATATTTATGACCCACCCAAGTTGGGTGGTGTGCTGCTTTGCTGCTTCGAATTGTAGTTAGACCGCTTTGTCAAATATCGTACTGGTCTCGTCATCGTCCAGTAACAATCAACATTCTTTGTTCCGTTGGGACTGTAGCTTTTGCTCGTTTTCGTTGCGCTTGCCTTCCCCTATTTGGTCTTTCCATAACCTTGAACCTTCCAAGATGGAAGGCTGTCGGTTAGCGCTACGGAGATGTGTTGAAGTTAGGTGTCAGGACGTCGAATGTCTCAGTACTCTGTCAGTTTTGTGCCTAGTTATTGCACTTTTTGACTGTATATAGTATCATGTTACAGTGATGGAGAGTTACTCTTAACTCGTATCCATATGTCCTTTTCTCTTTTACATTTATTTATGGCTCAACATCCGAGTTTCAAATTGCACACCTGATGAGCCGTCACGAACCATACGGCGAAACGTACGTCGTGTGAAACAACTTGTTTTGTAGTCAACTAGTCCATCACAATGTCATGCATGAGGAGTACTGTAGGAGTTTGGCTTTCGGCTTGTACAATTCGTTTTCGCAAAGCTTCCCTTTCTTTACTTATCTTTGATATTTATGACCCACCCAAGTTGGGTGGTGTGCTGCTTTGCTGCTTCGAATTGTAGTTAGACCGCTTTGTCAAATATCGTACTGGTCTCGTCATCGTCCAGTAACAATCGACATTCTTTGTTCCGTTGGGACTGTAGCTTTTGCTCGTTTTCGTTGCGTTTGCCTTCCCCTCTTAGGTCTTTCCATAACCTTGAACCTTCCAAGTGGGAAGGCTGTCGGTTAGCGCTACGGAGATGTGTTGAAGCTAGGTGTCAGGACGTCGAATGTCTCAGTACTCTGTCAGTTTTGTGCCTAGTTATTGCACTTTCTGACTGTATATAGTATCATGTTACAGTGATGGAGAGTTACTCTTAACTCGTATCCATATGTCCTTTTCTCTTTTACATTTATTTATGGCTCAACATCCGAGTTTCAAATTATTATTATTATTATTATTATTCAACGCAATAAATAGAGTAAGCTGCGCACTCAGTACAAACACCATTAGCAAAACTTGTTTTCATGTATAATAAATAAGCTTGTTCCTAAACGTTTTCGTCGCCATCTCATCAGAGGATTACTGGCAAATCAACAAAAGCTCTTAACTCAATATATATACGCACAATGCAAGTAATAATTTAGACCCTAACTAGCTCGATAAAATGAGAGCTGAAAGAAACATTACACCATTCAACGATATCAGGTGACAACAAATGCGATAAATTCACCACTAGAAAGTTACCAAGCAACCACAAACGAGAACTACTGATCTAAATTCACAAACAATTTCAACGTAAACAAATTCTTTTTTCTGCCTACACAAAATCGGCCTGGTGGTAAAAATGTAAATAGACTCCAGTACACGCAAATACCTTTGACTACGTGAACGAGACCAAACAGAAAAGCAATCATCAGCATAACTCCCACTATGGTGTCCAGGGCAACGCCCTGGAGTGGTTCCGACGGTACCTGTTGGGGCGTCGGCAAAGGGTCCAGGTGGATGGCGACCTATCGCCTTTCCTCGAGATCCCTGCCGGCGTCCCTCAGGGATCTGTTCTTGGGCCGCTTCTATTCCTCGTCTACACCATTGACCTTCCACACGCATGTGAGAATCCCAGCACCACCTGTAGCCAGTTTGCAGATGACACCGCTCTGATTTCCATAGCGAGAACTCTTCAAGACTGCACCCGAAACCTACAACAGAGTGTCACAGCAGCTGGAGACTGGCTTCAAAAATGGCACCTGCTGGTTAACACAAAGAAAACAGTCATCCTCCCGTTCTACCACAATAACCGCCCCCCTGAACAGCTACCCCAGATCACCCTCAGGAATAGTCCGCTTACCGTAGCACAAAAACACAAACACCTCGGAATAATCTTTCAGCATGACCTCCGTTGGACGGAGCATGTTGAATACATAGTCAAAAAATCACTCAAGTCTTTCAATATTCTTTTTAGACTAAGGTCTACACTCACCAGTGATTCTTTATCTCACATCTATCAGACATACATACTACCTATATTCTCATATGCGAGCAATGCTCTCACACCGTTGTCCCACACTTCCCTTGACAGGCTAGAACGACTCCAGCGGAAAGCCGCCAGAATATGTCTCCACCTTCCCCTTTACACACACTTAGAACACTCCCACCTTTTGCATCGCATCAAATGGCCAACATTATTTTCACGCTTTAAAGTTAAACATATACTCTTCGCGCATTCTCTGCGCCACAATTATGCCCCACCACATATACTCTCGCTGCATACTGCTAGCAACGTGCAACCTTCGTATAATTTACGTCGCTCTCGTACTTGGCACTTGCCAACTCCGCGGACTGACCGCTGTCTCCATTCTCCCCTGTACAAGGCCCTTCATTACTTTAATTGCCTGCCCACCCAGCTTCGCGAAATCCCTTCTCGTACTCCCTTCAAATCCGAGATATCCCTGCTGTTGCACAACTCTGTATGCTCGTGTAGCGACCACCCCTGCCCTTACACTTAAGTACGCAACTCTGTATGCTCGTGTGGCGACCACCCCTTCCCGTACACTTAAGTAGTCATTAACCCCTAGGCCCTGCCCACCCAATTCTTCCTCACTCTTTCTCCTTTCTTACACTATTATCTCTTATTGGCCACTGGCTATCGTGAGAATAAAGATTTGAAACTAGAACGACAATCACTATTCTGAACAAGATGGTTGGCGATAGAAGATTCATACACCCTAACAACGCTACTAAAACCAGTACATACTTTGGAATTACGTGACAATGAAACCGACCTGACATTCCTTGCCGCTACTGCCAATCCAGACGAGGCCGATGTAGATGTCCGTACCAAAGGCACGTCCGTTGCTGGCACTGCCTGCTGCGATGATGCTCCCTTTGACGTTCCAATGGCTGTTGATGTTGATGAAGAGGAGGAGGGAGATGAGGAAGACGCTGACGACGACGATGACGACAACGACGGAGACGATAAAGACTCTGCTAACCTCGCCCTAGAGCGAGTCACTGGTCCCGCAATGGTGTTTGTACTGAGTGCGCAGCTTACTCTATTTATTGCGTTGATTACATTTTTATCTCCACGGAAGCTTTTTAATTATTATTATTTGTCACCTTCTTGTTTGTTATTTTTATTATTATCATTCGTTCTCACTTTTTTTGTTGCTGATACACACTTGTCACGCGTAGTTCTTACTTGTATACTCTTGTTCTCTGCACGCTATTATTATTATTCACACTATCCGCCGGATGAGTGTGCGTGGCCCATGCACCATGGGGACCCACGAATACAAACCAGCATATGTTCCCTCAGCAATATCTGCAATAACGATATCAATATCAGTATCTTCCTTTTTAGTATTTGCACACTCTTGGCTGCTGCTGTGGCACTTTTGTATTTGTATTTTCAGCTGCAATAAAGCAGTTGTTATTGCTATAATGACCTACAGACAGGGCACCACCTCCACAAGACGACCACGGAAGGACGAAATGGCGGGGCGCTCTCGTGGTACTTTACGGTATTCGGGGCATTCTGTTCCCGTGACCCAAGTATCCTTACATTCTGTGTACCACTTCCTGGTGTTGCAGATCATTGTTTAACAATCTCCTGACAACCCTACCAGATGAAATGTTTACCAAGCAGGTCTGGCAGATAGAGGATCTGTAAGTGAACTGTGTTGTGTAGTGCTGAATATAGCCACTATGTTTTAGACAGCTGCCCGTCCACTATATTTTGTAAGGACGTATATTTACGTCCTGAGTGTTCATCGCATACTGACGAAATTTTTACGGAGGCACGCATGCTCCAACAATCGTAATTCAGCCAATTCTTACTCGAATTTCGCGATCGAAGTATGTATGTCGAAGAGAAAACTCTCGAACTTATTTAGCAAGCTTCGGGCATTATTAAATGATAAAACGAGAAAAGCATTATAATTAGGGTATAAGAAGAAGAAAAGAAGGGTGAGAAGGAGATAACAGGAAGAACATGAATGTTTACAAAACTATTTATGTACACGAATATATTGTGTGGAGAACAACGTTACTGTAGGCTAGGATTGAGTATCCCGAGGCTGTGATGCCAGTGGGCTGAAGCGTGAGCCATGTGCTGGGATATGGGGTTGGCTGTGGGCAGGGTCCATGTTGTTGCTCTTTTTTTGTTTGTATTTTAATTTTTGAAATCAGGTGAGGATTCCGCACTGGGACTGGCTGTCCTGGGTCGTTCTGAGGTAAACCAAGGGTTTGTTGGCTTATTAGACAAGGCTGTGTTAGTCACCAGTGAGGAGAGAAGGTCTTCAGCACGCGCCGAATCTGGGTGATTGCATGGTAGGAGTAGTTGTGTCCATGTGCGGTGAGTTGGATGTTGTCGTACCTGTACCTGTGCTGCCTGGCAGGGTTTCGGGGTGCACTGTCGTGTTGGTTGACGACATCGACGATGTAGGGTCGAGATCGCTGACTGGGTCGCTTGGATGCGAGCTGGGGTGCAGGTCTGCTTGCGGCGTGGTGTCCGTACCATCAGAAGCCATTTTGGATACGGCGCTTGCGTGGTTCAAACTTTGGGCCGCTTTCAGGGCGGAGTCGGTACAGTGCGAGCTAGCTCCCCCGTTCCGCTCTGTACTGCTGCTTTCTGTGGGACGCGTGGACATGGTGGAAGTGTGTGCACTGGTATTGTTTGCAGAGCAAGTAACAGGGAATGAGTGACGTGCCGAGCCGACGGCAGATACGTCTCGGCAGGTTGCTGAATTAGCATGATTCAATGAGGCGGTTGACAGGCTGAGGAGCTCTAGCAGAGCGACGGACTGGATCAGCTGCTGTGCCACCGTACTCAACCTCGACTGTCGGCTTCTCTGCTTCTGGAAGTGGCAGTCAGATCAAGTGACGACGATTGTGGCGAACAGTAGAGTGACCAGACTCAACGAGGTAAGAACGATTGGACACTTGCTCTACTATCTTGCCCTCCCGTTCGAGAACGGTGATGAATACACGGTCATGAAGCTGTAGAGTCGCGAGAGGATTAGCTGCATGTCGTTGGTCATAGTGGAACTTCTGCTTCTCCTGGGACTGGGTCTCCGAGTCCAGAATTCTAGGGAAATCTGGCCAGAGGATGGCATGACAATGCATGGTACAGCACACCTTGCTCACAGGACAGTAACTGGCGTTCATGGCAGTGGGGGCACAAAGTGTCGTCGACATCTCGTAGGTTGCACGGCCATCCGTGTTGGACGAAGTGGAGGACTTGCTTGAGCGTCTTATCTTGTGTGGTGGCGTCAGCAATGTCATGGGCTTTATCATCCGACACGATCTCACCGATGTAAGATGTGAGGTTTATGCTGATCTCCTCTTGGAGACTAGGCGTGTTGTCACAGATAGAGCATTGGCAACAAGTAGCTCTTTGCCAGCGACATACATGGTGGCTGGATTGTACGTAAGCAGGCCCATCAGGAGGCGTTGACATCGCATCGGGACACGGTTCAAATCACGCATATTGATCAGCGGGTTGAGTGGTTTGTGATCCGTCAGGACAGAGAGGGACGGGTTGCCATGAATGTAGCCGTGGAATCGCTCACAAGCCCCGACAACAGCCAAGTACTCCTTCTCGACATGCGTGTACTGTTGCTCAGTAGTGGCGAGGCTGCGTGAGGCAAATGCAATGAGGCGCATTCCGTCCTCATGCTCCTGCAATAGGACAGCCCCCAAGCCGTAACTGGTGGCATCAGCGCTGATGACCGTGGGCTTGGTTGGGTCGAAGAACGTGAGGCAGGGCGCATTGGTGGCAAGCTTTTTGAGCTTGTCCAGGGCCTGTTGTTGTGTAGCAGACCACTCCCATGCAGTGTCATGATCCAGTAGAAGACGCAGTGGAGCACTAACTTCCGAGAGATTGGGAATGAAGCGTGACATGAACGCGAACATGCCGAGAATGCACTGACGTTCTTGGGCGGCTTCAGATTAGCGACGCTGGACACTCTCGCTGGGTCAGGGTGGAGACCTTTGGCGGAGAAGATGTGACCAAGGAACTTCACTTCGGCCTGACGCTTGTGACATTTCTTCATGTTTAGGGTGACATTGGCTTTCTGCAGGATGTCTAGTACGGCAGCTAGGTTACGGTCGTGTTCTTCTCGTGTACGGCCAGAGACAATGATATCGTCCATGTAGACGAACACGCCGGGGAGCTGGTCCAGAAGTGTGGTTGTGGTGTCAGACAGAGTTTATTCACAACTAGCAAGTAGGACAACAAACAAAGAACAACATTCAAAAGCAGTGTACGAACACAAAAGGAAAGTGCGTACGAACGCATATGGAAACGGAAGCTCTACAGTCCATGTCAAAACTATAGACGCGTGAACTCATACGTACGAGTCGTATGTACTGTAACGCACGAAAGCCTAGAGTTTTGCATGAGTGTTTTCTGGTTTTCAGATGTGTTTTTCAGGTTTTTCTTCATCGCCGCGGGAAATACAAAAGATTCAAAACACGCCAAGTCGCAAATGAAAACGTGTGAGAAAAGTCTCAAAAGAAATGAATGTCTCAAATAAATCTTCTTCTTGCTTGCATTTTCTGAGTGCCTGACTGTAATGGCTTCCAAGGCCCGTAAGAATCTCAGTGATGCCGAGAAAGATATGATTAGTCGTGTTCATTGTTTCTTCGAACAAGAGCTGGATTTTGATTGACGCTTGAGTATCCGAAATCCCCGTCGTCGAACTCACCTTGCAACTGGCGTGAGTGAAACCACTGTCACTCGTTGTGTCAGACGAAGGGAACAGGGAGGCTCAAATCAAATCAAAAAGAGGAAATATAATTATCATCTCTACTGTATTTCACCAAACAAGATCCAAAACATGCAGAAAAGAAGAGAAAAAAAGGCAGGAGGCGTGATGGGATTCGAATGCCTCACACTTGTACTGGAAATCACGGATCGAAACCACGAGGCTACCAGGACCCGTACAAAAATGCACCCGCGATGGCCTGGGCGCAGCACTGTCTCAGCAGGAGCAAAAATCCGAAACAAACTGGTCAAACCCTTCAAAACAGAAATTACATGTAAAACCGGAAAACCTGGCCTAAAAATAAACTTCAATTGTAGCGAAAACAAAGTATATAGCCAGAATTGTGAAGCGATGCAGAAACGGAATCTGGAGAAAAAACTAAAAATATTTAAATAAATCCCATCGAATTTTGCAAAACACTACGCGTCTATAGTTTTGAAATGGACTGTAAGCGCGTGCATACGGGATGCAGGAGTTGCACCATATACGGAAGTATGCCATATACATCATGCCCCTCCTAAAATTAAAACGTACAAGTGTTTATCTAATCAACAAAAAATGATGTGGAAATTGCATGTGCTTAGCAAATGACATGTCGCGGAGCATCAGCAACTTCCAACAGACTTGTAAAAGGGATAATTGCATAACTATATACTTCAAGGTTTTCCACTGCGAGACATTGAGAATGACAATTGAATAGGTACAATGCAAATCACCAACTGAACAAAGCGAGTGTTAATTGTACGATTGCCCACGCGTTGAAATAATGTGAAAGGGGACATTCTGTCGCCGGGGACATTGGCTTGTGCAAGGTGGTACCTGAACAGTTGACTGTGGCGACGACTGAGTCACAGGGACTGCTTGTGGTGCAGTGTCGGGTACGTTAGAGGATATAGGCACAGGGCATATGATAAGAAATTCGAAGTGCTCGGACGGCATGTCCTCTCATTTCCATTTTTGGCCGGACATGTCCGGACGTATCAAAACCCTTAAAAATATCGCCAACGATTTCAACACCGCTGTACGACGTGTTGTGCAGAACATTCCAACAATAAAACACACCAGTGACCATAATGTGCATATGTATAATATGATGATGTTTAAAATTATTATTATTGATAGACATGTGAACTATGTACAGTATAGCACAATGACATTCTCTAGCAGTACTATGCAGGATGACACGCAGTTCACCACTCATGGCTGAGGAACGCATCCCAATCACTGAGGTCGAAGGATGACGACTGAGCTGGCGCTGGCTCTTGCTGGCGCATCATGGCAGCGATTGACGTTGGGCGAGGAGCAGCTCGCGTGTCCTGTGTGGCCCGCCGGCATCTATCTGCCAACCACAACTCCACAGCACGCATGGCGTTCCACTGTGCTGGAGGTGGTCCCTCCACGGCAATGCGGACGAGGCTGTTGAGACGTCCTTCGCCCAGGCTGCAGCGCCGATTGATCTTCACATGCTTGAGGGTGGAGAAGACCCGCTCAATCCGGCTGTTGGACATGGGCAAGCAGAAGAGCACCTCAACAAGCTTCAGGACGTGTTTCCAGCGGACGAACTCGGCAACGTTGAACAGCTTCCACCAGACAACCAAATGGCTGTCTGTCAGCTTCAGGTAGCGTCGTGAGTATGTCAGGAGGTCCTCCCACTCTTCATCCAGCACAGCAGAGCACACTGAGGCAGCCTCCAGGGGGACACGGAACAACTCGGCTAGACGATGGCTCGCAGGCAAGAAGGAAGCGGCGTCGTCGAACTTGTTCCACCCATGTGTGGCGAGTACCATGAGAGCATCATGTAGAAGCTGCACGTGCTGCGCCTTTACTCGGTGCTGCAGGCAACTGAGAACAGACTGCGTGTACTCCACACAGTGCCGTTCAATTAGCTCCACGCCTTGCTCCAGCTGCGCTACCTTCATGCCCTGGTAGAGGGTGGCGCCACTGTCGTGAACGCGGAGACGCTCCCGGACCAGCTTCACGGTAGGCAGGTCCTCAAACGGAGTCGTAGCCATTGCGTCAATAGCGGTTGAAGCCCGCAGCAGCGCCTCGATGGTGGTGACGACGCAGATCTCATCTGCTTGGAGGGCCTTGCACAACAAGCTGGCTGGCTTGAGGAGGTCATGGAAGAATGCGCAGCCAAACAGCATCTTCCCTGTGCACCAATTGCGCAGGTAGCCGGTCAACTTAGCCTTGTCTACAGACTTGGTGGATGGGCTGTCGATGAGCTCCTGGAGGTGACTCACGTAAGCGCCAAACCGATCAACCAATCTGCACAGTGCTGCTACCTTGTGCGCCACGAATCGGGTGCCACAGGCACGCAGTGGCTTGTTCCCTCCTCGGATAGCAGGACCTGGCATGTCGGAGGGCTCCAAGCACTCGCGCAAAGACTCTACAATGTCGTCGAGCTCGCGTGACTTCTTAGACGACTTCTCGTACAAGTAGTACACTCTCATCAGCATAGCGTCGACGACATCAGCATAGCGTCGACGACATCAGCAAACAGAGTGGTGCTGAGGGCATCCTTGAGGGCTAGCTCTAGCCTGTGGGCAACACACCGCACAACTACCACCCAGGGAACAATCGTCGTCAGCTTGCCTTTCAAGCCATTCTTGGCAACATTCACAGCAGCACCATAACAGCCGACGCCGATCAACTTGGTCCGCCAGTCAGCAATGCCAGCGTGGTCCATGGCCCTTTCAAAACAGTCTATCAGACCAGCAGTATCAACAGTAGACGGCTGGAGGACTCCGACGAATTGGATACGAACATGTATTTTGCCATCAGCTGAGTGGGGATCGCAGAATAAGGCCAGATAGACCGGACATGCGGCTGCTTCCGCATGTCCGGTCCTCCTCGACATTGGCAACATCAGTACTGCCGTCGGTCTGGACACTGAAGAAATTGGATCTCCCTAGGTTATTCTTCAGCTGCTCTCGGAAAGAATGACCGATGAAGTCGCAGTACGTTGCGCAACTCATTCTTGCCACCTGTGCCGAAGCTCACGCCATGCCACTCCTCTAGCCGACTGAATGACTCGAACTTTGCAAAAGCGACGTGCTCCTTGCAGAGAAGGTAAGCTACGTCGAACTTTCGATGAGCAATAGCTGCTGCAGACGCATCCATCGTGCACAGCGATTTCGCGATAGGAGCAAAATCGATGGGATTGCTGCTCTGTGACTGCTCTCTCCAGAAGAGGCCCATCGCCCACTTGTGCATTTCTGTTCCAGCATGATCCTTGAATGCGGACGTCCTCAAATTTCTTGAGCCGACGATGAAAGCCTCGCTGAAATTCTTGCTGCTTTTCACTTGCTCCTCGAATTTGACGCACACCGCGCATTTTAGTATTTCCAACAATTGCCGGTCGTCTTTCTGTCGCTCGTACCTCAGCCAAACGAAGATACTCAGTTCCTTGTCACTATCGGAAACCCACTTGTCACAAGTAGACGTTTTCACTCCGCGTGCTACTTTCTTCGCCGGAGCGGAGCTCTCACCGTCACCCTTCCTCTTTCCAAACATTTTGACAACGGCTCAACTCCCGTTCACCACTCGCAAAAGTACAGTACACAGATCTACGTGTACTGGACACCAACCGACAAGTGCAAGCGCGCTTCAGTCACGGACTCACGGTACGGCCGCGTACTAGTAGTAGTAGTAGTACATGTACGCGCCGCGCACTTGAAAACAAGCACACATCGCGAGCATGCACACAAATCACTGTACTTTTGAAGTAGTTCGATTTTTTCAAAAGTGCCCGGACAAAGTGTCCGGACCCAGTGTTTTTGGTCGGATTTCCTCCGGAAACGTCCGGAAAATGTCCGATGTCCGGACGTTATCATGCCCACTGTAGGCATGGCTGCTGAAACTGGAGTATGAGG
>NC_088654.1:21179404-21181904 GCF_964019385.1 Sycon ciliatum | reverse complement strand
CGCACACACACACACACACACCTGGTCCTGGTCCTGGTAAACACTGCCATTACGGTCACGTGTCCCCTCGCGGGGCCGACAACATGGAAAACGACGCAGGATGGCAGAAAGTCGGCAGTCTGCCGAGAGATCAGGGACCATGTTCAATCGGAACGACGAGAGAGCCATCTCCCGCAGCTATGGATTTGGAATCCACGAGTAGAGCGGCAGCACCGGCCACAGGGCCCACAGTGGGCCTTGCAGCATGAGAGGGCGAGCCGCACACGCGGCGGCGGAGGAGTCGCCTGTGCAGCAATGGCAGACACCGCCGCCCGGCACGGAGCCCGAGATGATGTCGGGGGAGCATCCGGGAGTTGGGGCACTTGTGGACCGCCAAACCTCCGGCACTGCGGAACCAGCGCTCGCAGGAAGAACATTGTCGGCTACCTCTCTGTTCTGATACAGGTTTGCGGCGCTCATCGAGGCATTAATGACGAGGCAAACCACTCCTGGAGAAGAGACGGCCACACTCCGCACAAGGTATCCGCAGGGGCTCACACACGGGTTCGGGCGGGGGCAGAACATTGCATGCGGCCCGTCTATCCTGGGCCAAGTCATACCATTCGTCGATGCCCAACGCCGCCAGATCCTTCCGCGCAGCATCGCGCCACCTTTTCCTCGGGCCGCACATTGGACGGACAGGATGTAGGGTGCCAAACAGTAGTTGACGCGGGGCACGCTCCTCATGCATTCGCACAACATGCCCAAGCCACTCCATGCGGCGCGATGTCAGCAGGCTGGGATGTCACGGGGCTGCCGCGGATTCCACCGCTCCAGAACATCAACCCTGGTCAGTCCTTCGCCCCAGACATTCCGCTGGCTGACACCCATCACGGAACGGATGCAGCGGAGATGGAAAGGGCACAGTGCATCAAGGTCGGGCTTCAATGGCACCCAACACTCAGGACAGTACAGAAGCAGAGACAACACCCATGCCCCGTACACAAGCCGCTTCGTAGCAAGTGAGAGGTTGCTGTCAGTGAAAACCGGCCGGCGCAGGGCTCCAAATGCACATGATGCACCGACAATGCGCGAGCTGATATCTGGGGCGGATCGGCCATTCGTGTTGAGGAGAGAGCCAAGATAACGGAAACTATCTACACACTCGACCAGCTGCTTCCACGAGTCCATATCCAGCAGCCATCACCTTTGTCTTGTCCAGGTTGACTGTCAAGCCGAAAAATACGCTACATGTATGAATTGGTCAAGGGCCAGCTGTGCACCGTCATGAGTGGTAGCCAGCAGAGCAGAGTCATCTGCAAATCGACACTCGCGATGGACCTTGCTCTTGTCTGTTGACTTCCGACTGAATAGGAGACTGCCCCCAGGGTTTGTTGCCACAGGAATACCAATGCCAGGAATGTCGGCAACAGCACGATGCCACTGCTGGAGAACGGCCCACATCAACAAATTGAAGAGTACCGGTGCCATGCAGCAACCCTGCCGGAGGCCGTTCTGCACCTCAATTGGTGGCGCATCAACTCCCGGGATCTTCAACGTTGTTGTCATGTTGGTGCGGAAAGAGCGTATGATATTGATGAGGCGCTCAGGGACACCTGCCTTCTTGAGGATAATCCATAGGCATTGGCGGCTGACAGAGTCATACGCCTTACGGAGGTCTACGAAGACTAGAAAACCCTTGCACCGATGTTCGTAGAGCTTCTCTGCGACCTGCCGAACGGCGAAAACCATATCCGTGCATGACCAACCTTTCCTAGAACCACATTGGTAGTCGGGAAGGATGGTCTCGGCCAAAGACTGCAAGCGGCGCTGAATCATGGCAGCAACGACCTTGCCAACCACCTCCAACAAAGCAATGCCCCGCCAATTATCGCATTTGGCAAGGTTGCCCTTCTTCGGGATGGGGACCAGATTGCTACACACCCACTCTTGAGGGACTGCTTTGGCCTCCCACACGGTACACACGAGGTCCAAGAGGGCACACATAAGAGCGGGGCCACCGGCCTTAACCATCTCAGGTAAGATGTCAGAGCCGCCAGCCACCTTCCCATTGCTCATGGCTGACACCGCACGCTGAAGCTCAGCAAGGTTCGGTGGTTCGCCAAGCTCCTCGACGATGTCCTGCTGTTCCACCTGATCGATAACACCGGAGTCGAATGTGCTGGGGATGTTGTAGACCTTGGTAAAGTGGCGCGACCATCGCTGTCCCTGCTCCGCCGGAGAAGTACAGATGTTGCCATTCTCATCTAGGATTGCCATATTTGGGATTGGCTTGAGGCCAGATCGGGCATCTTCTAAGGACCGTATTCCGGCCCACACTCGTGCGGAATTAAACCGGCCACTCTCAACCCTGCCCGCAACTGTGGCAAACCACTGGTTCTTAGCCGTGCGCACTGCCTGCCTAGCCTGTCGTCGTGCCGTGCGCAGCTTCTGGTAGTCATCGTTCCGACGGCCATTCGTTATCCAAGACCGATGGCAGGCATTACGTTCCACCAGTAGC